>NW_027636249.1:0-23419 GCF_903797595.1 Erithacus rubecula
GAGGGGATTTCACGGGGAAATTTGGGGTTCTAGAGGAGAATTTGGGGGGGATTTGGGGTCGTTAGAGGAGATTTGGAGTTGCAGAAATGATGCCCGTGATGTACAGGATAGGCTGCCTCAGAGATCGTTATGGAAATTTGGGGGGGATTTTAGGGGTCCTGGGAGGGAGTTTTGGGGTTTTAGAGGGGATTTGGGGGAGATTTGGGGTCCTGGGAGGGGATTTTGGGATCCTGGAAAGGAGTTTTGGGGTTGCAGATGATGTACAGGATAGGCTGCATCAGAGATGGTAATGGAAATTTGGGGGGGATTTTGGGGTTCCTGAGAGGAGTTTTGGGGTTCTAGAGGGGATTTCAGGGGGAAATTTGGGGTTCTAGAGGAGAATTTGGGGTATTTTGGGGTCCTGGAAAGGAGTTTTGGGGTTGCAGATGATGTACAGGACAGGCTGCCTCAGATGGTTTGTGAGATTGGAATTCGGGTTCCCCCGCCCCCTCCCCCATTCCCGTGGAATTCCCGCCCATTCCCGGGCAATCCCCGCGGAATTCCCGGTTAATTCCCAGTTAATCCCCACGGAATTCCCGGTTAATTCCCAGTTAATCCCCGCCCATTCCCGGTTAAACCCCGCCCATTCCCGGTTAATTCCCAGTTAATCCCCGCGGAATCCCCGCCCATTCCCGGTTAATCCCCGCTCATTCCCGATTAATTCCTGCCCATTCCCGGTTAATTCCCAGTTAATCCCCGCCCATTCCCGGTTAATCCCCGCCCATTCCTGGTTAATTCCCGCCCATTCCCGGTTAATCCCCGCGGAATTCCCGGTTAATTCCCACCCATTCCCTGTTAATCCCCATGGAATTCCCGGTTAATTCCCAGTTAATCCCCGCGGAATTCCCGGTTACTTCCCGGTTAATTCCCTGTTAATCCCCGCCCATTCCCGGTTAATCCCCACAGAATTCCCACCCATTCCCTGTTGATCCCCGCCCATTCCCGGTTAATCCCCGCCCATTCCCGATTAATTCCCGCCCATTCCCGGTTAATTCCCGCCCATTCCCAGTTAATCCCCACGGAATTCCCGGTTAATCCCCGCGGAATTCCCGGTTACTTCCCGGTTAATTCCCTGTTAATCCCCGCCCATTCCCGGTTAATCCCCGCGGAATTCCCACCCATTCCCTGTTGATCCCCGCCCATTCCCGGTTAATCCCCGCCCATTCCCGATTAATTCCCGCCCATTCCTGGTTAATCCCCGCCCATTCCCGGTTAATCCCCGCCCATTCCCGGTTAATCCCCGCCCATTCCCGATTAATTCCCGCCCATTCCCGATTAATTCCCGCCCATTCCCGGTTAATCCCTGTGAAATTCCCGATTAATTCCCGCCCATTCCCGGTTAATCCCCGCGGAATTCCCGGTTAATTCCCGGTTAATCCCCGCGGAATCCCCGCCCATTCCCGGTTAATCCCCGTGGAATTCCCGGTTAATTCCCGGTGAATTCCCGGTTATTCCCGCCTTTCCTTTCCTCTCCAGACGTGGTGTTCTTCATTTACCTCTACCAGCGCTGGATCTACCGCGTGGATCCCACGCGCGTCAACGAGTTCGGGGGCACCGGGGAGACCCCCAAACCCCCCGCGGGCCCCTCCCCCACAGCGCTGCCCCCCGCCCCTCCCCCCCCTCCCCAAAAACCCCCCGAGGACAAGAAGAAGGATTAACCCCTCCCCCACCCCACCACCAGCACATTCCCAAAAAAAAACAAAACAAAACAAAAAAAAACCCACAAAAAAATCGAATTTTTTTTCCTCCCCTCCTCCCCTTAAAAATTAAAAAAAAAAAAAAAAAAAGGGGAGGGGGAGGGGCAGCGGCGGGGTGGGGGCGGGGTGGGCGTGGCCCCTCCTGGGTTTCCCGCGTTCCCGGGATTTTGGGGAGGTGCTGGGGGGGGGGGGGGAGGGGTTTTTTTGGGGCCTCTCCGGTGTCGCCTCCCGGTTTTTTTTTGTCGTGCTCCATCCATCGTCGTCCGCTGTGGTAGGAAAAGTGTCCGCGGAGCCATAAAGAGCTGATTTCACCCCAAAAAAATTTCACTTTTTGTGCTTCCTTTCTCAAATTCCCTCCCGCCAATTTTAGGGTTTCCCGAGGATTTGGTGTTTTCCTGGGTTTTTTTTGGGGGGGTTTCCCTTTTTTAAAATTTTTTACCACGTTTTTTGGGGAGTATTTCCATTTTTTAGAGGCTTTTTCCCACTTTTTGTGGGGTATTTCCATTTTTTGGGGGGATTTTCCAACATTTTTTGGGGATTTCCCCCCTTTTTTTTTTTTGAGCTATTTTCCCTCTTTTGGGGGGTTCTTCCATTTTTCACACTTTTTGAGGGGATTTTTCCCATTTCTTGGGGGATTTTCTCAATTTTTGGGGGTTTTCTCACATTTTGGGGAGATTTTCCCATTTTTGGGGGTGATTTTCCACACTTTTTCAGGGGTATTTTCCCACCAATTTTAGGATTTTCCCAATTTTTGGGGAAAAAAAAAAAGGGGGGGGGAATTTTTCTACTTTATGGGGGGGGGCTCAATTTTTTGGGGTTTTTTCCCGATTTTGGGTGGATTTTCCCAAATTTTTTTTTATTTTTTCATGGAAAAATCGCCTCGGGTGGAGCCGGAGCCCAAATTTGGGGAGGGGGATCCTGGAAATTTGGCGAGGGGGGGTGGTGCTGGAAATTTGGGAAAGTCCCAGGAATTTGGGGAAGGGTCTCTGGAATTTCGGGAGGGCGATCCCGGGAATTTGGGGAGGGGTCCTGGGGGGGTCCCAGGAATTTGGGGAGGGGTCCCAAGAATTTGGGGAGGGGTCCCAAGAATTTGGGGAGGGGTCTCTGGAATTTGGGGAAGTTCCAGGGATTTGGGGAGGGGTCCCGGGGGTTTCCCGGTAATTTTGGGGGGTTCCCGGTAATTTTTGGGGGTTTCCGGGGGTCTCCCCGCCTCCCCCTCCCCCTCCTCCCGCCAGTCACGTGTCTCGCGCAGCTGCCCCGCCCTCGGCCACGTGACCAGCGCAGGCCCCGCCCCCTCACGTGTCCCAGCACCGGCCCCGCGCCTGCACGTGGCGCGCAGGGAGCACGTGACCTAAAGAGGGAGCTCTGATTGGTCAGCGGAGCTGTCGGTCAAACTCGGGGGCGGGGCGAGGGCGGGGCTTGGGGAATTCGGCCCCAGAACCGGGACCGGGACCCCCGAACGGAACCGAGACACCTTGATCGGGACCAGGATCGGGACCCCCAAACGGGACCGGGACCCCCAAACGGAACCGGAACCGGGACCGGAACCCCCTGATCGAGATCGGGACCCCCGAACGGAACCGAGACCCCCTGATCGGGATCGGGACCGGGACCGGAACCCCCGGATCGGGATCGGGACCGGGACAGGAAACTCCTGATCGGGACCGGGACCCCCGAACGGGACCGGGGCCGGTACTGGGACCCCCTGATCGGGATTGGAAACCCCGAACTGGACCGGGACCGGGATCCCCTGATCGGGACCGGGACCGGGACCCCCTGATCGGGATTGGAAATCCCGAACGGGACCGGGACTGGGACCCCCTGATCGGGACCGGGACCCCCTGATCGGGATTGGAAACCCCGAACCGGGACCGGCACCGGAACCTCCCGATCGGGATCGGGACCCCCGAACGGAACCGGAACCTCCTGATCGGGATCGGGACCCCCGAACGGAACCGACACCCCCGAACGGGACCGAGACCGGGATCGGAACCCACTATTCGGAACCGGAGCCCTAGAACGGGACCGGGACCGGGATCGGAACCGGAGTCCTAGAACGGGACCGGGACCCTCAATCGGGACCGGAGCCCCTGAACGGGACCGGGACCGGGACCCTCGGTCGGGACCGGAGCCTCTAAACGGCACCGGGACCAGGACCGGGACCGGAGCCCCCGGAGCGGAACTGGGACTGCCTGACCGGGTCCCCCGTGACCGGGACCGGATCCCCAGAACCCCCCGTCCGGTCCCGGTCCCGGATCGGGCCCGACCTCCGCCCGCAGCGGCACCGGAGCCAGGCAGGTACGGGGCGGGGGGACAGGGGGACAGGCGACATTGGGGGGCACAGGGGGGATTTGGGGACAAGTGACACTGGGGGTCACAGGGGAACAGGAGAGGATCTGGGGACAGCGACACTGGGGGGCGCAGGGGGGATTTGGGGACAAGTGACACTGGGGGGTCACAGGGGGACAGGAGGGGATTTGGGGACAAGTGACACTGGGGGGTCACAGGGGGACAGGAGGGGATCTGGGGACAGCGACACTGGGGGGCGCAGGGGGGGATTGGGGACAGCGACACTGGGGGGACACGGGGGGATAGGAGGGGATTTGGGGACAAGTGACACTGGGGGGACACAGGGGGATAGGAGGGGATTTGGGGACAAGTGACACTGGGGGGGCACGAGGACAGGAGGGGATTTGGGGACAAGTGACACTGGGGGGGCACGAGGACAGGAGGGGATTTGGGGACAAGTGACACTGGGGGGACAAGGGGGACAGGAGGGGATTTGGGGACAAGTGACACTGGGGGGACACGAGGACAGGAGGGGATTTGGGGACAGCGACACTGAGGAGGTACAGAGGGACACAGGACAGGAGGGAATTTGGGGACAAGTGACACTTTGGGGCCACAGGGGGACAAGCGACACTGGGGGGCACAAGGGGGATTTGGGGACAAGTGACACCTGGGGGGGACATGGGGACATGGGGGGATTTGGGGACAGCGACACTGGAGTGGCACAGGTGACATGGGGGGCCATGACCGCCCCCCGCTGTCCCTGTTCCCCGCTGTCACCAAGGGTCCCCCAGTCCCCCCCAGGGTCCCGCTGTCCCCTCAGGCCCCGATGCCGGACGAGCCGGGGGTGGCCCCGGGGTCCCCCCTGTCCCAGCCCCCCCCGGGGACCCCCCAAAAAGGGGCGCAGCCCCCCCCGGGCAGCGACTCCGAGCAGGATTCGGGATTTTCAGGTAGGCGGGGGCGGGGGCGGATCCCGGGGTCCCGTCCCTGTCCTTTGTCCCTGTCCCTTGTCCCATCCCTTGTCCCGGGCCTTGTCCTGTCACCTGTCACTTGTCATTTGTCCCTGTCCCTTGTCCCTTGTCCCTGTCCCCGTCCCTTGTCCCATCCCTTGTCCCTGGTCCCTTGTCCCTTGTCCCTTGTCCCTTGTCCCTTGTCCCTGTCCCCATCCCTTGTCCCATCCCTTGTCCCTGGTCCCTTGTCCCTTGTCCCTGTCCCTTGTCCCATCCCTTGTCCCTGGTCCCTTGTCCCTGTCTCTTGTCCCTTGTCCCATCCCTTGTCCCTGGTCCCTTGTCCCTGTCTCTTGTCCCTTGTCCCTGTCCCTTGTCCCGGTCCCAGTCCCTGTCCCTTGTCCCAGGGGTCCTGTCCCTGTCCCTTGTCCCTGTCCCCGTCCCTTGTCCCATCCCTTGTCCCTGGTCCCTTGTCCCTTGTCCCTGTCCCTTGTCCCTTGTCCCTGTCCCCGTCCCTTGTCCCATCCCTTGTCCCTGGTCCCTTGTCCCTTGTCCCTATCCCTTGTCCCTTGTCCCTTGTCCCTGTCCCCGTCCCTTGTCCCATCCCTTGTCCCTGGTCCCTTGTCCCTTGTCCCTCTCCCTTGTCCCGGTCCCGGTCCCTGTCCCTCGTCCCATCCCTTGTCCTGTCCTTCGTCGCTTGTCCCTTGTCCCTGTCCCTTGTCCCTGTCCCGGTCCCTTGTCCCATCCCTTGTCCCTGTCCCTTGTCCCGGTCCCTGTCCCTTGTCCCTGTCCCTGTCCATGTCCCTCGGCCCATCCCTTGTCCCTGTTCCTTGTCCCATCCCTTGTCCCATCCCTTGTCCCGTCCTTTGTCCCTTGTCCCGGTCCCTGTCCCTTGTCCCTGTCCCTGTCCCTGTCCCTCGGCCCATCCCTTGTCCCTGTTCCTTTGTCCCTTGTCCCGGTCCCGGTCCCGTCCCGGGCTCATTCCCTCCCGGCAGATTCGGGCTCGGAGCACCTGGGCAGGTGCGAGGGGACGGACACGGAGGAGCCGCCCGGGCCCGGCCGCGCCCACCTGGGACCCACCTGCCTCGGCCACGCCCTCCCGGGGCCGCAGGTAACCGGGACCGGCACCGGGGTGTGCCGGCTCCACGGGGATCCGGTACCGGGACGGTCTAAATCCCCTGGTTCCGGTACCGGGACGGTCCAAATCCCCTGTTTCTGGTACCGGGACGGTCCAAATCCCCTGGTTCCGGTACCGGGACGGTCCAAATCCCCTGTTTCTGGTACCGGGATGTTCCGAACCCCCTGATTCCGGTACCGGGATGTTCCAAATCCCCTGGTTCCGGTACCGGGACGGTCCAAATCCCCTGTTTCTGGTACCGGGATGTTCCGAACCCCCTGATTCCGGTACCGGGATGTTCCAAATCCCCTGGTTCCGGTACCGGGATGTTCCAAATCCCATAGTTCCAGCACCAGCATGATCCAAATCCTGATGGTTCCGGTACCGGGACGGTCCAAATCCCCTGTTTCTGCTACCGGGATGTTCCAAACCCCCTGGTTCCGGTACCGGGATGTTCCAAATCCCCTGGTTCCGGTACCGGGACGGTCCAAATCCCGTAGTTCCAGCACCAACATGATCCAAATCCTGATGGTTCCGGTACCGGGATGGTCCAAATCTCCTGGTTCCGGTACCGGGACGGTCCAAATCCCCTGGTTCCGGTACCGGGATGTTCCAAATCCCATAGTTCCAGCACCAGCATGATCCAAATCCTGATGGGTCCGGTACCGGGATAATCCAAATCCTCTGGTTCCGGTACCGAGATGATCCAAATCCCCTGGTTCTGGTACCGGGATAACTCAAGTCCCGTGATTCCGGTACTGGGTTGATCTAAATCTCGATGGTTCCGGTACCGGGATCACTCAGACACCCTGTTTCCGGTACCGAGATGTTCCAAATCCCGTAGTTCCAGCACCGGAATGATCCAAATCCCCTGGTTCCGGTACCGGGACGATCCAAATCCTGTGATTCCGGTACCGGGACGACCCAAATCCCTTGTTTCCGGTACCGGGATGTCCCAGTCCCCTGGTTCCGGTACCGGGCCGCTCCGTGCCTCTGTCCCCGGTCCCTTTTGTCCCCTCCTGATTCCCCCCCGTCCCTCCCGCAGCCCCCGGGAGCCGCTCGGGACCCGCGGCCGCTCCTGGTTCTGCTCCGCCCCGGTCCGGACGGGACCGACCCGTGTCACCGCCCGGTGTCACCGGGGGACGGGACCGTCCCGTGCCACCACCCGGTGCCACCGGGGGAATTGTCGCCGTGTCCCCGCGCGTCCCCCCGGTTCACCGGGACGCTGCTGGCGGCGCTGGCGCTGCGCACCGGGGCGCTGCTCCGCCACAACCGGCGCACGCAGAGCGACATCGCGACACTGCGGCGACACACGCGGCTGCTGGCCCGCGCCACCCGCGACCCCCGCGTGTGGCCCCGCCTGTGTCACCTGCTGGGGGTCACCGCGGGACCCTCCCGGGGTCACCGGGAGCCCCCCGGGTTTGGGGAGGGGGCGGGGGGGGAATAAAGGGGTAGCACCGAAACGGCTCCGAGTGTTTGGTGGCTTTTGGGGACTTCAGTGGCTCCTTGTCCCCTCCCCGGTGGCTTCCAGGGTCCCCCTCTGTCCCCTCCTCGCCCCCCGCGTCCCCCCGGGGTCCCGCTCTATGCCACATCCCGGACCGGGGGGCGATGGAGGGGGGGTCGCCTCGTGGTGGCAGAGGGGATTTTGGGGGGCTCCGAGGGGATTTGGGGGCTACGGGGGGATAGGGAGGGGATTCGAGGGGACCCTGGGGAAATTTGGGGGGGTCTCTGGGAGGGCTTGGCAATCTCAGAGGGGATTTTGGGGTCTTAGAGGGGATTTTTGGGGGATCCCAGGGGAATTTGGGGGGTCTCAAGAGAGATTTGGGGATATCGAGAGGAATTTTAGGGGGTCCCGGGGGAATTTGGGCGGGGGTTCAGCGGAATTTGGGGGCGTTTCAGGGGAATTTTGAGGGATCTAAAGGGATTTTGGGGGGTCCCAGGGGAACTTGGGGGTCTCAGGGGACCCCCGGACTGTCACTGCCACACGATGGGGGCGTGGTCCTTGCACTGTAGCCCCGCCCAACAGCGCGCGGCGGCCCCGCCCTTTCCTATTGGCGGGAAAGGAGGCGTAGTCCAAGTGTTTGATTGACAGTGCCGCCATCCAATCGAGAGGGAGGGAATTGGCCACGCCCCTTCCGCGGAGCCTGAGCGCGCGCGGCGGTTCCGGGATCCCCAGAACCGAACCCGGGACCCCCAGAACCAAACCCGGGACCCCCAGAACGGAACCGGAGATTCCAGAACTGAACCCGGGATCCCGGAACCGAACAGGGACCCCAGAACCGAACCGGGACCCCCGAACGGACCCCGGGACTTCCCGGAACCGACCCCAGATTCCTCCGAACCCCGCCATGGATCCGGACCCGGACCCGAACCCCGAACGCGCCACTGACGCGGCACCGGCACCGGCACCGGCACCGGCACCGGCACCGGCACCGGCAGCGGGGGGGAAGCGGCGGCGATTCACGATTCGACAGGAGGGACCCGACGAACCCCCGGTACCGGGAACGGACCGGGGACCGAACCAGTGACCGGGGAAGGACCGGGGACATCACGGGGGAGCGGGGAGGGGACCGGGGTCCCCAGGGGGGACCGGGGACCGAACGGGGGACCGGGAACGGACCGGGGACTGAAACAGGGACCAGGGAGGGACCGGGACCGAACGAGTGACCGGGGAGGGACCGGGGACATCACAGGGGGGAACAGGACCGGGGAAGGGACCGGGGACCGAACGAATGACCGGGGACATCACGGGGGAGCGGGAACGGGGGAAGGAGGGGACAGGGGACACCGGGAACCCCAGGGGGGACCGGGAAGGGGACCGGAGACCGAACGAGTGACCGGGGAGGGACCGGCACCGAACGGGGCAACGGAGAGTGACCGGGGACCTCCCGGGGGAGCGGGGAGGGACCGGGACATCACGGGGGACCGGGACAGGGAGTGGGGACACCGGGAGTGACCGGGGACCCCAGGGGTGGCCGGGAAGGGACCGGGGACAGAACGCGGGACCGGGAACGGGGCCATGGGGACACCGGGAGTGACCGGGGAGGGGACAGAACCGGGAGCGGTGACCGGGAACGGGGGACCGGGAACCGGGTGGGCGGGGTGACCCCGGTGTCCCCGCGGGTGACCGGTTCCGATCCCGGTGTCCCCGCCAGTCACCGGTTCGGTCCCGGTGTCCCCGCCAGTGACCGGTCAGGTCCCGGTGTCCCCGCCAGTGACCGGTTCCGATCCCGGTGTCCCCGCCAGTCACCGGTTCTGGTCCCGGTGTCCCCGCCAGTCACCGGTTCTGGTCCCGGTGTCGCCGTCAGGTCCCGTCGCTGTTCAGAGCCTCCGCCGCGCCCCCGGTGCCGGTGCCGGAGCCGGTTCCGATCCCGCCCGGTGCCGGTTCTTACGCTGAGTTCGTGGTGCGGGGCTCGGGGGAACAGAACCGGAACCGGAACCGGGATCGTGATCAGAACGAGGATCAGAACCGGGATCAGAACCAGGATCGGGATCAGAACCGGGTTCAGAACCGGGACCGGGACCAGGACCGGGATCAGAACCGGGACCAGAACCGGGAGGTGCCGGCCCTGCCCGTGCTCAAACCGGGCACCAAGAGCAGCAGCATCATCGTCAGCCCGCGGCAGGTGGGCGGGGCCATGTCGCGACACGGGGCGGGGGGAGGTTCCACCCCCGATATCGCGGGATTTGGGGCTCCTATCGTGACATGGGGGGTTCTGCCCCCCGATATCACGGGGTTTGGGGGTCATGTCGCGACATGGGTGGGTCCTTTCCCCCGATATCGCGGGTTTGGGGTTCATATTGTGACATGGGGCGTTCTGCCCCCCGATATCGCAGGGTCTGAAGCTCATATCATGACATGGGGGGTTCCACCCCTGATATCGCAGGTTTGGGGTTCATATCGTGACATGGGGGTGTGTCCTTCCCCCTGATATCGCGGGATATGGGGCTCCTATCGTGACATGGGGGATGGGTCCTGCCCCCGATGTTGCGGGATTTGGGGATCATATCACGATATGGGGGTGGTTCCTGCCCCTGATATCGCGGGTTTGGGGTTCATATCGCGATATGGGGGTGGTTCCTGTCCCTGATATGGCAGTTTTGGGGTTCATATCGTGACATGAGGGTGGTTCCTGCCCCCCGATATCGTGGGATTTGGGGTTCATGTCACGACATGGGGGGGTCCTGTCCCCGATATCGCAGGGTTTGGGGCTCATATCGTGACATGGGGGGTTCCTATCCCCGATATCACAAGGTTTGGGGCTCATGTCACGACATGGGGGGGTCCTGTCCCTGATATCGTGGGTTTGGGGTTCATATCGTGACATGGGGGGTTCCTGTCCCCGATATCACAGGGTTTGGGGTTCATATCGTGACATGGGGGTTCCTGTCCCCAATGTCACGAGATTTGGGGTTCATATCGTGACATGGGGGGTTCCTGTCCCCAATGTCACGAGGTTTGGGGTTCATATCGTGGCATGGGGGGTTCCTGTCCCCAATGTCACGAGGTTTGGGGCTCATGTCGCGACACCCGCTGTCCCCAGCGCGGCAATCCGGTGCTGAAGTTCATCCGCAACGTCCCCTGGGAGTTTGGGGACATCGTCCCCGACTACGTCCTGGGCCAGAGCAGCTGCGCCCTGTTCCTCAGGTGAGCACAGGTGTGTCCAGGTGTGCTCTCAGTGTCCCCAGGTGTGCCCAGGTGTCCCTGAGTGTCCCCAGATGTGGCTGAGGGTCCTGCCAGGTGTGCCTTTAGTGTCCCCAGGTGTGCCCAGGTGTGGCTGTGTCCCTGTCCCCAGTCTCAGGTGTCCCCAGGTGTCCCAGGTGTGGCTGTGTCCCTGTCCCCAGGTGTGCCAGGTGTGGCTGTGTCCCTGTCCCCAGTCTCAGGTGTCCCCAGGTGTCCCAGGTGTGGCTGTGTCCCTGTCCCCAGGTGTGCCCAGGTGTGGCTGTGTCCCTGTCCCCAGGTGTCCCCAGGTGTCCCCAGGTGTGGCTGTGTCCCTGTCCCCAGGTGTGCCAGGTGTGGCTGTGTCCCTGTCCCCAGTCTCAGGTGTGCCCAGGTGTCCCAGGTGTGGCTGTGTCCCTGTCCCCAGGTGTCCCCAGGTGTCCCAGGTGTGGCTGTGTCCCTGTCCCCAGGTGTGCCCAGGTGTCCCAGGTGTGGCTGTGTCCCTGTCCCCAGTCTCAGGTGTCCCAGGTGTGGCTGTGTCCCTGTCCCCAGGTGTCCCCAGGTGTCCCAGGTGTGTCTGTGTCCCTGTCCCCAGGTGTCCCCAGGTGTCCCAGGTGTGGCTGTGTCCCTGTCCCCAGTCTCAGGTGTGCCCAGGTGTCCCAGGTGTGGCTGTGTCCCTGTCCCCAGGTGTGCCCAGGTGTCCCAGGTGTGGCTGTGTCCCTGTCCCCAGTCTCAGGTGTGCCCAGGTGTCCCAGGTGTGGCTGTGTCCCTGTCCCCAGTCTCAGGTGTCCCCAGGTGTCCCAGGTGTGGCTGTGTCCCTGTCCCCAGGTGTGCCCAGGTGTCCCAGGTGTGGCTGTGTCCCTGTCCCCAGTCTCAGGTATCACCACCTGAACCCCGAGTACATCCACGAGCGGCTGCGGGCGCTGGGGCGGAGCTTCGGCCTGCAGGTGCTGCTGGTGCAGGTGGACGTGGTGAGGGCACTTTGTCACCCTGTCATTGTCACTGTCACCTGGTCACTGTCACCCTGTGTCCCCATCCCTGTCACCTCCCTGTGCTCACCAGGTGCTGCTGCTGCAGGTGGATGTGGTGAGGGCACATTGTCACCTTGTCACTGTCACCTTGTCATTGTCACTGTCACCTGGTCACTGTCACCTTGGCATTGTCACCTGGTCACTGTCATTGTCACCTTGGCATTGTCACCTGGTCACTGTCACTGTCACCTGGTCACTGTCACCTTGGCATTGTCACTCATATTTGTGTCCCTTCCCTGTCCTTGTCACTCCGTGTCCCTCCATCCCTGTCCCCGTCCAGGTGGACAAGGTGAGGTGGCACTGTCACCATTGTCACCATTGTCACTGTCACTCCCTGTCCTCGGTCTTGTCCCTGTCCCCTCACCTGTCCTGTCCCCTGTACCACCTGTCCCAATCCCCCACCTGTCCCTGTCCCACCTGTCCCCTCACCTGTCCCAATCCTCTCACCTGGCCCTGTCCCCTCACCTGGCCCTGTCCCCTCACCTGTCCCTGTCCCTTCACCTTTCCCACCTGTCCCTTGACCTGTCCCCTCACCTGTCCCACCTGTCCCCATCCTCTCACCTGTCCCTGTCCCAATCCTCTCACCTGTCCCTGTCCTCTGACCTGTCCCTGTCCCACTTGTCCCACCTGTCCCCTCACCTGTCCCCTGACCTGTCCCTGTCCCACCTGTCCCAATCCTCTCACCTGTCCCTGTCCCCTCACCTGTCCCTGTCCCCTCACCTGTCCCCTCACTGTCCCTGTCCCCTCACCTGTCCCCTGTCCCCTCACTGTCCCTGTCCCCTCACCTGTCCCTGTCCCCTCGCCTGTCCCCTGTCCCACCTGTCCCTGTCCCCACAGCGTGACCCCCACCAGGCTCTCAAGCACCTGGCCAAGGTGTGTCTCCTCACCGACTGCACGCTGCTGCTGGCCTGGAGGTACGGCTGTCCCGTGTCCCCAAATGTCCCCAAATGCCACCCCCAATGTCCCCAAATGTCCCCAAATGTCCCCCCAGCCCCGAGGAGGCCGGCAGGTACCTGGAGACCTTCAAATCCTACGAGCAGAAACCGCCAGACCTGCTCAAGGAGCGCGTGGAGCAGGACTTCCTGTCCCGGGTCAGTGTCCCCAACTGTCCCCAAATGTCCCCAAACTGTCCCCAAGTGTCCCCAACCATCCCCTGACCCCCCCACAGGTGACAGACTGCCTTACCAGCGTCAAATCCGTCAACAAAACCGACGCCCTGAGCCTGCTCAGCACCTTTGGGGTGAGTGGCACCGGGGACAGCGGTGTCCCCAACCCCTGTGTCACCTGTGTCACCTCCCTGTCCCCTCCCCGCAGTCACTGGCAGCCGTGGCCGGGGCCACCCGCGAGGATTTGTCACTTTGTCCCGGCGTGGGACCCCAGAAGGTGAGGGACAGCAAGGTGGGGCGGGGCTGGGGACATTTGGGGACACCTGGGGACATTTGGGGACACCCCGGTGTCACCTCTTGTCCCTTTGTCCCCACCCAGGCCAAGCGACTCTTTGATGTTCTGCACGAGCCTTTCCTCAAGAGCCCCTGATGAGCCCAAAATTTCCCCAAAATCCTGCCCAAAATCACCTAAAATTCCCCCAAAATCCTTGCCCAAACCCCACAAATCCACAAAATCCCCTAAAAATCCCCCAAATCCTCCAAAAGCCCCAGAATCCACCCAAAAATCCCCCAAAATGCCCAAAAATCCCCTAAAATCCCCCCAAAATCCCTAAAATCCCCAAAATTCCCCCAAAAATCACCTCAAAATCCCCAAAATCAGCCCAAATCTACCAAAATCCCCTAAAATCCCTCCCAAAATCCCCCAAAATCAGCCCAAATCTACCAAAATCGCCCCAAAATCCTCCAACCCTCATCAAAATCCCTCCCAAAATCTTCCCAAATCTTCCCCAAATCCACAAAATCCCCCCAAAAAAATCCACAAATCCCCCCAAAAAATCCACAAAATTCCCCCAAAACTCCCCAAAATCCCCGAGAATCCTCCCAAAAACCCCCAAAGTCTCCGCAAATCCCCCAAAATCCTCCCAAATCCACCAAAATCCTCCACAAAATTCCCCAAAAACCCCCCAAAATCCCCGAGAATCCTCCCAAAAACCCCCAAAGTCTCCGCAAATCCCCCCAAAATCCTCCCAAATCCACCAAAATCCTCCACAAAATTCCCCAAAAACCTCCCAAAATCCCGATTTTTTGATAATAAACGCCCTTTAGTGGTGACACAGGTGACACTTTTGGGGTCACTGCTGCTCCTCCCGTTTGTTTTTCTTCTTCTTCTTCTTCCTCTTGGTCCCCTCGGGCTCCTCCGGGGCCACCTGGGGGGGTCCCGGCCCCTCCTCCGATGTCCCCGAGGGTGGCACTGTCCCCTCTGATGTCCCCTCGGGTGGCACTGTCCCCTCGGGTGGCACTGTCCCCTCCTCTGTCCCCTCGGGTGGCACTGTCCCCTCCGATGTCCCCGAGGGTGGCACTGTCCCCTCCGCTGTCACCTTCGCCTTCCTCCTCCTCCCCCCCGCGGGGGGCGGGGTCCCAAAACTGCGGGCGATGGTCAGGGACCCCCGCAGGGGGGGGGCGCAGCCCAGGGACCCCTCTGGGGACACGGGGGACAGCAGCAGGGGACAGTCCCCTCCCCCCGGGCCCCCCCGCAGCACGTAGAGTTTGCTGTCGCTGTCGCTGTCGTTGTCGCCGTTGTCGCCGTTGTCACCGCCCGTCCAGAGCCGCTCGAGGCCGTGCAGGGGCACCGGGAGACCCTCGAGGCTGGGGGGGGGACAGTGGCGGTGTCACCTGGTGGTGGCACGGGGACATCCGCGGACATTGGCATTGTCACCCCCGCATCGTCATTGTCACCTCCTGAGTGACATTGGGACCCTCCCTATTGTCATTGTCACCTCCCGGTGACACTGGGACCTCCCCCACATCATCATTGTCACCTCCCGGTGGCATTGGGACCCTCCCCCACATCATCATTGTCACCTCCCGATGACATTGGGACCCTCCCTATTGTCTTTATCACCTCCTGGTGACACTGGGACCCCCCCACATTGTCACTGTGACCCCTCCCCCCCATTGTCATTGTCACCCCCTGGTCACACTGGGACCCCACACATTGTCATTGTCACCCCCCAGTGACATTGGGACCCTCCCTATTGTCTTTATCACCTCCTGGTGACACTGGGACCCCCCACATTGTCACTGTGACCCCTCCCCACACACACACACATTGTCATTGTCACCCTTTCAGTGACACTGGGACACCGCCATTGTCACCTCAGCCCACTTTTGTCCCCCGATGTCCCCATTGTCACCTTTGGGGACAGAAGTCTGTGGGCGCTTGGATCAGCCCTGTGCCCCCCCCCCCCCCCGCCACCCGATGTCCCTGTGTCCCCCCCGTGTCCCCCCCGTGTCCCCATTGTCACCTCTGGGGACAGAAGTCGGCGGGCGCTCGGATCAGCCCCGTGTCCCCTCAGTGTCCCCCCTCCATGTCCCCGTGTCACCGTGTCCCCCGCATGTCCCCGTGTCCCCACCATGTCGCCGTGTCCCCCCGATGTCCCCATTGTCACCTCTGGGGACAGAAGTCGGCGGGCGCTCGGATCAGCCACAGTTCGGTGTCGGGTCCCTCCCGGGCCAGCGCCACCCCCGGTGTCACCGCCTCGAACCCGGGGGGACACTGGAACCGCGGCGCTGGGGACAGCAGGGGACAGTGTCACCTTAGTGCCACCTCCGTGTCACCCCAGTGTCACCTCGGTGTCACTCACTATCCCCCAATGTCCCCCCTCAATGTTCCCATCAATGTCCCCATCAGTGTCTCTTGAATGTCCCCGCAGTGTCCCCTCCATGTCCCGTTAATGTCACCTCGGTGTCCCCCCCAATGTCCCCGCAGTGTCCCCTCCATGTCCCGTTAATGTCACCTCGGTGTCCCCCGCAATGTCCCCTCAATGTCCCTTCCATGTCCCGTTAATGTCACCTCGGTGTCCCCCCCAATGTCCCCGCAGTGTCCCCTCCATGTCCCATTAATGTCACCTCGGTGTCCCCCCCAATGTCCCCGCAGTGTCCCCTCCATGGCCCGTTAATGTCCCCTCAGTGTCCCCCCAGTGTCCCCGTGTCCCCCCGCGCATCCCCGTCCGCGCCAATCTCCCCCATAACCCCGCGTCTCCCATCGCCCCCAGACCCCCCCAAATGTCCCCTTAAATGTCTCCCCATGTCCCCAAATGTCCCTCAGACCCCCCAATGTCCCCCAGACCCTCTCAATGTCCCCACTGTCCCCTAGACCCCCTCAATGTCCCCAAATGTCCCCTCAATGTCCCCACTGTCCCCTAGACCCCCTCAATGACCCCCCATGTCCCCTCAATGTCCCCACTGTCCCCTAGACCCCCTCAATGTCCCCAAATGTCCCCTCAATGTCCCCACTGTCCCCTAGACCCCCTCAATGTCCCCAAATGTCCCCCAGACCCCCCCAAATGTCCCCTAGACCCCCCCATGTCCCCAATGTCCCCCCGCGCATCCCCATCCGCCCCGTGTCCCCAGTCTCCGCCATATCCCCGCCTCCCCAGACCCCCCAATGTCCCCTCAATGTCCCCAAAGTCCCCCCAATGTCCCCAGAGTCCCCCCAATGTCCCCAGCGTCCCCCCCTCACCGTCCATGCCGCCGCCGCGTGCCCGTCTGGCCCCGCCCCCCCGTCCCGCCGCGCACTTGGTACGGTCCTGGGCGGGGATAAAGGGGCGTGGTTTCCTCATAAACCCCGCCCATAATATCCTTATTTGCACATGGGCGTGGCCTCACCGCGGGCGGCCCCGGCGGCATTTAAAGGTACAGCGACCCCCGGAACGACCCCGGCCCGGGGGGAACGGGGGGGGCAGAACCGGGGCCGTGGGGGGGGGGGGGAGGGGGGCGGGGGGTACCGGAGGGGGGAGGGGCTGAGGGGGGGGGGGGAGATCCGAACTCCCGGCGTGCACCGGGACGGGACGGGCGGGGGCGTGGCGGGGAGGAGCGGAGCTACAGGTACGGGGAGGGGGCGGAAATTTGGGTGTGGGGACCCCCCCGGTGGGAACGGAGACCCCCCAAAAAGAGCTGAGCCCTTCCCGTGGGACCCCCCCCTCCCACGAGAGACCCGAACCCTTCCCGTGGGACCCCCCGCCCGCACCGTGGGATCCCCCTCCTGTTTTTTGGATTTTTTTCCCCGTGGGACCCGCCCCCCCCCCCCGGGACTGGTTTCCCGTGGGATCCGTTCCCCCCCTCCCGTGGGACCCCCGCGGTTTTTAGGATTCCCTTCCCGTGGGATCCGTTCCCCTTCCCTCCGTGGGATTCCCCCCCGTTTTTAGGATTCCCCCGTTTTTGGGACCCCCTCCCGTGGGACCCCCGCGGTTTTTAGGATTCTCTTCCCGTGGGATCCGTTCGTTCCCGTGGGATCCGTTCGTTCCCGCGGGTCCCGCCCCCCCCCCCCCCGGTTTTGGGCTCTGCCCCCACCCCCGGCTTTTAGGATCCCCCCGGTTTTTAGGATCTCCCCCCGTGGGACCCCCCCCGGTTTTAGGATCTCCCCGTTCCTGGTTTTTGGGATCTCGTCCCGTGGGATCCGTCCGTTCCCGCGGGTCCCACCCCCCCGATTTTTCGGATCCACTCCCGTGGGATCCCCCCAGTTTTTGGGATCCTCCGTTTTTAGGATCGCCGCGGTTTTTAGGATTCCCCCGGTTTTTAGGATCCCCCCCGTGAGATCCGTTTTCCCCCCGGTTTTTGGGACCCCCCCCCGTGGGACCCGTTGGTTCCCGGGGGTCCCGCCTCCCCCTGTTTTTGGGATCCCCTCCCGTGGGATCCCAAATTTTTGGGATCTCGTCCCGTGGGATCCGTTCGTTCCCCGCGGGTCCCGCCCCCCCGGTTTTTAGGATCTCCCCGGTTTTTAGGATCTCCCCGGTTTTTAGGATCCCCCCCGTGAGATCCGTTTTCCCCCCGGTTTTGGGACCCCCCCCCCCCGTGGGATCCCCGGTTTTGGGACCCCCTCCCGTGGGATCCGTCCGTTCCCGCGGGTCCCGCCTCCCCTGGTTTTTAGGATCCCCTCCCGTGGGATTCCAAATTTTTGGGATCTCGTCCCGTGGGATCCGTTCGTTCCCCGCGGGTCCCGCCCTCCCCTGGTTTTTAGGATCCCCCCCCGTGAGATCCGTTCTCCCCCCGGTTTTTGGGATCCCCTCCCGTGGGATCCGTCCGTTCCCCGCGGGTCCCGCCCCCCCCCCGATTTTGGGACCCCCTCCCGTGGGATCGGTCCGTTCCCGCGGGTCCCGCCCCCCGTTTCGGGCTCTGCCCCCACCCCCGGTTCCCCGGGGCGCAGGGTGCGGCCCCCCCGCGCCTCCCCCGCGTGACCCAGCGCTCTGGAATTGGGCGGAGAGGCCGCGGGGACGCGCCGGCGACACCGGCACCCACCGGGACCCTTCGGTACCACCGGGACCCCTTCGGTACCGCCGGGACCCCTTCGGTACCGCCGGAACCCACCGGGACCCCTTCGGTACCGCCGGGACCCAACGGGACCTCTTAGGTACCCACCGGGACCCTTCGGTACCCAACGGGACCCCTTCGGTACTGCCGGGACTCACCGGGACCCCTTCGGTACCCAACGGGACCCCTTCGGTACCGCCGGGACTCACCGGGACCCTTTCGGTACCGCCGGCACCCAACGGGACCTCTTAGGTACCCACCGGGACCCAACGGGACTCACCTGGACCCACCGGGATCCCTTCGGTACCACCGGGACCCCCTTAGGTACCACCGGGACCCTTTTGGTACCACCGAAACCCACCGGAACTTACCGGGAACAATTTGGGTACCGCCGGCACCCACCGGGACTCACCGGGACCCCTTCGGTACCACCGGGACTCACCTGGACCCACCGGGACCCCTCAGGTACTGCCCGGGACCCCCAAACACCCACCGGGACCCCTTCGGTACCCTCAGCACACACCGGGAACATTTGGGGTCCACCGGGACCCCCAAACACCCACCGGGACCCCCCAGGACCCACCGGGACCCCCCATGGGCAGAACCCTTGGGTGGGATTTGGGGTGCTGGGGGTGGTTCCCAGACCCCCGACCCAAATTTGGGGTGCTGGAGATGAATCCTGGACCCCCGACCCAAATTTGGGGTGCTGGGGGTGGTTTCCGGACTCCCGACCCAAATTTGGGGTGCTGGGGGTGGTTCCCGGACCCCCGACCCAAATTTGGGGTGCTGGAGATGAATCCTGGACCCCCGACCCAAATTTGGGGTGCTGGGGGTGGTTCCCGGACCCCCGACCCAAATTTGGGGTGCTGGGGGTGGTTCTCGGACCCCCGACCCAAATTTGGGGTGCTGGTGATGAATCCCGAATCCCCCGACCCAAATTTGGGGTGCTGGAGATGAATCCCGGACCCCCGACCCAAATTTGGGGTGCTGGGGGTGGTTCCCGGACCCCCGACCCAAATTTGGGGTGCTGGGGGTGGTTCCCGGACCCCCTACCCAAATTTGGAGTGCCGGGGGTGGTTCCCAGTCCCCCGACCCAAATTTAGGATGCTGACCCCTCCCACCCCCTAAATTCCCCCCTCCCAAATTCCCCTTCCCCCCAAAAATCCCCCTCATCCCTCCCGTTCCCCCTATAAAGAATCCCAAAAAAGGGGGTCCCGCCCCCCCATTTCTCGGGGGGGGGGCCGTGCCCCGGGGGGTGGGCGGAGGCCGCTCCCCGATGGATTAATTAGCGCTAATTACTGTTGTGCTGCCGCCGCTGACGAGCCCCGAGCGGGTCCCGACTCGCCCCGCCCGCGGCGTTCCCAGGGGACGGCGGCCGGGGGGGTCCCCAAAATCTCCCGGGGGGTCCCCAAAATCTCCCGGGGGGTCCCCAAAATCTCCCGGGGGGGTCCGGGGGTGTCGCAAACCCCCCTGAAAAAAAACCTGGAAGACCCTCCCCATCCTAAACTCCCTCAAAAGAGCCAGAACCGCCCCAAAACAGCCCCAAAAATCACCCAAAATCCCCCCCAAAACAGCCCCAAAATCCCCCCAAAAATCTGAGAGCCCCCCAAAAATTCCAAATAGCCCCCAAAATTCTCTAAAACCCCCCAAAAGTCCTGGAGCCCTCTGTTCCCACCCTGACCCCTCCCCAAAAATCTGGGAGATTCCCAAAAAAATTCCAGATACTCCCCCAAATTCTCTAAAACCCCCAAAAAGTCCTGGAGCCCCCTGTTCCCACCCAGACCCCTCCCCAAAAATCTGGGAGATTCCCAAAAAATTCCAGATACCCCCCCAAAAACGCCCTAAATCCCCCCAAAAGTCCTGGAGTCCCTCTGTCCTCATCCAGACCCCTCCCCAAAAATCTGAGACTCCCAAAAAATTCCAGATACCCCCCCCAAAAATGCCCTAAATCCCCCCAAAAGTCCTGGACCCCCAGACCCCTCCCCAAAATCCTAAAAGAGCCCCCAAAATAATCCCAGATACCCCCCAAAAAAAAGCTCTGGAGCCCCCCCAAAAACCCCTCAAAACCCACACAGGTGCCAGCCCCGCCTTCCCTGTGCCCCCCACCCAAAATCCCCCCGACCCCCCAAAAGCCCCCCGACCCAAATTGTGCCCCCAGGAGGTGACGATGGCGAGCGAGCGGCTGCGCAGCGCCCAGGACCTGCTGGACCTCACCTTCCAGTGTGAGCGCTGTGGAGACCCCCACCCAAATTCCCTGTGACCCCCACCCCAAAATCCCTGTGCCCCAAATCCCACCTTCCAGTGTGAGCGCTGTGGAGACCCCCACCCAAATTCCCTGTGATCCCCCACCCCAAAATCCCTGTGCCCCAAATCCCACCTTCCAGTGTGAGCGCTGTGGAGACCCCCACCCAAATTCCCTGTGACCCCCACCCCAAATTCCCTGTCACACCCAATCCCACCTTCCAGTGTGAGCGCTGTGGAGACCCTCACCCAAATTCCATGTGACCCCCACCCCAAAATCCCTGTGCCCCAAATCCCACCTTCCAGTGTGAGCGCTGTGGAGACCCCCACCCAAATTCCCTGTGACCCCCACCCCAAAATCCCTGTGCCCCAAATCCCACCTTCCAGTGTGAGCGCTGTGGAGACCCCCACCCAAATTCCCTGTGACCCCCCACCCCAAAATCCCTGTGCCCCAAATCCCACCTTCCAGTGTGAGCGCTGTGGAGACCCCCACCCAAATTCCCTGTGACCCCCACCCCAAAATCCCTGTGCCTCAAATCCCACCTTCCAGTGTGAGCGCTGTGGAGACCCCCACCCAAATTCCCTGTGACCCCCCCACCCCAAAATCCCTGTGCCCCCAATCCCACCTTCCAGTGTGAGCGCTGTGGAGACCCCCACCCAAATTCCCTGTGCCCCCACCCCAAATTCTGTGTCCATGCAGCCCCGTGTCCCCTGTCCCCAATGTGTCCCCAATGTATCCCCTGTCCCCAGTCCTGTCCCCAATGTGTCCCCAATGTGTCCCCTGTCCCGAATGTGTCCCCAGTGTGTCCCCAATGTGTCCCTGTCACAGGCCTGGCCATGCAGCCCCGTGTCCCCAGTGTGTCCCCAATGTGTCCCCAATGTGTCCCCAATGTGTCCCTGTCCCTGTCACAGCCCTGGCCATGCAGCCCCGTGTCCCCAATGTGTCCCCAATGTGTCCCTGTCCCTGTCACAGCCCTGGCCATGCAGCCCCGTGTCCCCAATGTGTCCCCATCGTGTCCCCATCGTGTCCCCAATGTGTCCCCTGTCCCCAATGTGTCCCCAATGTGTCCCCTGTCCCTGTCACAGCCCTGGCCATGCAGCACATGGACCTCAAGCAGGTGGAGCTGGACTCGGCCGTGGCCAAAGTGGACGAACTGTCCCGGCAGCTCGAGTCACTCTGGACGGACGGGCCGGGACCCCCCCCCAAAGTGAGACCCCCTCGATGGGGAGGGGGCGCCCCCCACCCCCCAAAGCCCGAGTTTTAACCCTTTTTAACCCCCTGGTGCCCAGGAGCAGAGCAGCCCCGGCAGGAGCCGCTCGGGCCGGCGCAGCTTCGGCGACACACTGGATTTGGGGGGGGGGCTCGGGGACCCCCTGGGCTCGCCCCTGGGTTCGCCGAGACCCCCGCCCCATTTCCTGGGGGCGGGGGATGATCGCGCCCCCTCCCCCCGGCCCAAGGTGCTGGCGGTGCCCAGCTCGGGGGGCTCGGGGGGCAGAGCCCCCTCCCCGCGGCCCCTCCGGCCCTACGAGCTGCTGGGGGGGCTCGGGGGGTCGCCGTGGGCGGGGGAGGGGGCGGGGGGCGCGTTCCTGGCCGAGAGACCCCCGGCGCCCCCCCCGTACGAGGTGCAGGGGCTGTACCCGAGCCTGAGCGGCGCCAGCGGAGCCTTCCGGGCTCAGGGTGAGGGGCGGGGACACGGGGACAGTGGGGACAGTGGGGGGACAGTGGGGGGACACGGGGACAGGGGGACAGTGGGGGGACAGTGGGGGGACACGGGGACAGTGGGGACATTTGGGACACTGGGACAATGGGGACAGTGGGGACATTGGGAACACTGGGGGGACAATGGGGACAGGGGGGACAGTGGGGACACGGGGACAGTGGGGGGACACGGGGACAGTGGGGACAGTGGGGGGACAGTGGGGGGACACAGAGGGGACAGTGGGGGGACAATGGGGGGACAGTGGGGGGACAATGGGGACAATGGGGGGACAATGGGGACAGTGGGGGGACACGGGGACAGTGGGGGGACAATGGGGACAGTGGGGACAGTGGGGGGACACAGGGACAGTGGGGGGGCAATGGGGACAGTGGGGACATTAGGGGGTATTGGGGGGACATTGGGGACATATTGGGGACACGGGGACAGTGGGGACATTTTGGGGACACGGGGACATTGGGGGGACATTGGGGACAATGGGGACATTGGGGGGATATTGGAGACACGGGGACAGAAGGGACAATGGGGACACTGGGGAGATAATGGGGACAGTGGGGACATTGTGGGGACAGTGGGGACACGGGTACAGTGGGGATATTGGTGGGGATTGGGGACAGTGGGGACAGAGGACATTGGGGACACTGGGGGGACATTTGGGACAGTGGGGAGACATTGAGGGACATTGTCCCCTCTGTCCCCTCTGTCCCCTCTGTCCCCAATGTCCCCTCTCTGTCCCTCTGTCCCTCTGTCCCTCTGTCCCCTCTGTCCCTCTGTCCCCCCTGTCCCCTCTGTCCCCCCTGTCCCCAATATCCCTCTGTCCCCTCTATCCCCTCTGTCCCTCTGTCCCTCTGTCCCCTCTGTCCCCCTGTCCCCTCCCCCAGACGATCTCGGCATCAAGCGGCGCCCGCAGAAAAGTTGGAACGAGTCCGACCTGGACGTGACCTACGAGAAAAAAGCGCCGAGCTCGGGGGGCTTCGAGCGTGAGGGGGGCTGGGGGGGCTGGGGGGGTCAGGGGACACCGGGGGGACACCGGGGGGACACCGGGGGCTGGCACCTGGCGGGGATTTGGGGGGTTTTTTAAGGGTTTTTTGGGGGGTTTAGGGATTTTTTGGGGGGATTTGGGGATTTTTGGGGGGTCTCAGGGGTCTGGGGGTGTCGTGGGATCTGGGGGGACACCGGGGGGGTGGCACCTGATGGGGATTTGGGGTTTTTTTTAAGAGTTTTTGGGGGGTTTAGGGATTTTTTGGGGGATTTGGGGATTTGG
>NW_027636248.1:0-22990 GCF_903797595.1 Erithacus rubecula
ATAAAATCTCTCAGGAACCCCCCCAAAATCACCACAAAAACATCAATAAAATCCCTCAGGGATCCCTCCAAAAATCCCTCAAAAACCCCAATAAAATCACTCAGGGACCCCCCAAAATCCTTCAAAAACCTCAATGAAATCACTCACGGACCCCCATAAAATCTGCCCAAAAACCTCAAGAAAATCACTCAGAGACCCCCCAAAATCCCACAAAAACCTCAATAAAATCACTCCGTGGACCCCCCTATAAATCACCCCAAAAACATCAATAAAATCCCTCAGGGATCCCCCAAAATCAGCCCAAAAACCTCAATAAAATCACTCAGGGATCCCCCAAAATCCCACAAAAACATCAGTAAAATCTCCGTGGACCCCCCATAAAGACACCCCAAAAACGTCAAAAATCACTCAGGGACCCCCAAAAAACCTCAATAAAAACACTCAGGGATCCCCCAAATCCTACAAAAACCTAAAAAAAATCCTCAGGGACCTCCCAAAATCACCCCACAAAACTCAAGAAAATCACTCAGGGACCCCCCAAAAATCACCCCAAAATCATCAATAAAATCACTCAGAGACCCCCCAAAATCACCCCAAAAACCTCAATAAAATCCCTCAGAGACCCCCTATAATCCCTCAAAAACCTCAATAAAATCACTCAGGGACCCCCCCAAAATCACCCCAAAAACGTAAATAAAATCACTCAGGGAGACCCCGGAATCACCCTAAAATCGCTCAAAAAGTTCAAGAAAATCCTTCAGGGATCCCCAAAATCCCTCAAATCTCACCCGGGATCCGTCAAATTCCCTCAATAAACAGCCCCGGCTGTCAATTTTCCTTCCTTCTCCCCTCACGGTAGCCGCGCTCTGATTGGTCCCGCGCCGTGAGGCACCCGGCTCTCCCATTGGCTGAGTGTTTCCCGCTTTTTCTATACACCCCTCTGATTGGCCATAGCTGGTTGCCGGTTGAGTAGCCGTGCGTTGATTGGCTGGCGGGAGAAAATGGGGCGGGATAAAGGGCGGGCTAGTATGAGGTGAGTGACATCGTGATTGGCTGAAAGGCCGCAAAGGAGGCGGGGCTACCGAGGTGATAAAAGGGGCCGCGAGGGGCCCTGAGGCTCAGTCCGGAGGTGGCGGGGGTTGAGGCTTGCGGCGTTAGGGCACCGTTTAAAGTCATTAATTCCTTAATTAATTAATCCAATTAACTTAATTAATGGCGGGATGTTCGCGGTGACCATTAAGGTGCCCAATTAAGGCGCTAATTGGCGCTCTGGCGGAAAATTCGAGGCTGCTTTGGGTTTTAAAAAGGGAAGCCCGGCGGGGGGGGGGGGGAGGGTGGTTTAAAGCTCTTTTAAATGGAATTATTAATATATTTTCCAGATTTAATCCCTTAAGTAACTTAATTAATTACTTGGTTAATTGGTTTCAATCGCGGCGTTCTGCCGCTTTTTTTTTTTTGAGGGTTTTCAAGTTTTGCTGGAGCAGCGATTGTATAACTAAAATCGCGTTTTTTAAACCCATTTTTTTGCCTCAAATTTATCTGTGTTGTTTCCTTAATTAAGTTAAATTTTGCTCCAGTTTAATATTTTTTATTAGTAATTTATTGCTTGAACTTTAATAGATGGTTTCATGTTTTAAGCGCTAAACTCGATTTTTAACCTTTAAAAGTTTAAAGTTAATTAAAGCTTATTGCTCTTCAACTACTTAATTAAATACTTAATTAAATATTTATTCAATTTTGGGGTGAAGTTTTGGAGCTTTTGAGGCATTTTCTGGCCGTTTTTCAAGTTTTTGCCTTTAAATAATTTAAATATGCGCTCATTGTGTCAGGTTTATGAATATTTAATTAAAATTAATGAATATTAATATTTAATAACATGTATTCAGAATTAACAAATCCTATTTAAAATTTTTTTGGGGGGTTTGGCCTTTTTTAAGGTCAAAAATCCCCAGTTTTAACCATTAAATTAAATATATTTATAAAGTATTTATTTAATCTATTAAGTATTTATTTAGTTTATTAAGTGTTTATTTATTGTTGCATTAAGTTTAAACTGTCCATAAACAAATCAAATAAATTTTAGGAGGATTTGGCTGCAAATTTCGCTCTTTTTTTCCCTTTAAATATTAAAATTGCCTTTCGATAATTAATATTTATTGATTAATATTCCCATTTAAATTGATTAATTAATTAAAATTCCCATATTTTTACCACTTGCGAGCAGATTTTCTCTTCTTTTTTTTTTTTTTTTTTTTTCCCAAACCGCCTCGTTTTTCAACCCCCCCCCGAATTTTCCAAATTAACAAAATTAATTAAAAACCTTTTGCAAATAATTAATTAATTCATTAATTAACCGGGACGAGATTCCATCATGTTCAACTACCCCGAGGTGCTGCGGAGACACTCGGGCTGCTTCGGGACCATCTGGTGAGCAAAATTTAGAATTTTGGGGGCTTTTTTGGGATTTGGGGATTTTTGGGGGATTTTTTTGGGGGGATTTTGGGGGTTTTTTGGGGATTTTTGAGGATTTCTTTGGGCATTTTTGGAGATTTTTGGGGATTTTTTTTTAATATTTAGGGGATTTTTGGGGATTTTTTGAAATTTTTTGGGGGATTTTTTGGGAATTTTAATAGATTTTTTTGGGGATTTTTTGAAAATTTTTGGGGGATTTTTTGGGAATTTTAATAGATTTTTTTGGGGATTTTTTGAAAAATTTTGAGGGATTTTATGGGGGATTTTTTTGGGGATTTTTGGGGGATTTTTTGGGATTTTTGGAAATTTTGTGGGGATTTTTTGGTATTTTTGGGGGATTTTTTTGGGGATATTTTTGGGGATTTTTTGGGGATTTTTTTTTGATTTTTGGGGGATTTTTTGGGATTTTGGGGGAGGATTTTGTGTCCGTTTCTATGGATTTTGGGAAATTTTCAGTGGATTTTGGGTGGTTTTATGTTATTTTTTAACTCATTTTGGGTCATTTTTATGCTGATTTTGGTAAATTTTGGGGAGGATTTGGTTCATTGTCATTTTTAGCTTATTTTGGGTCATTTTTGGGGATTTTGGGGCATTTTATTTAAATTTTTAGCAGATTTTGGATCATTTTAATGCAGATTTTGGGTCATTTCAAATCAATTTTAGCTGATTTTAGGAGAATTTTGGGTGAATTTTGCGTCATTTTTCTGTGGATTTTGAGTCATTTTGGGGGATTTTAGCTCATTTTTGGTGAATTTTAGGTAATTCCAAACAGATTCGAGGTGGAATTTGGGTCATTTCTGGCTGATTTGGTCAATTTTGGGGTGATATTTGCAATGGGTTTGGGGGAAAATTTGGGAAATTTTTTTTGGAAATTATTTTGAATTTCGGGGGGATTTTTTGGGATGTTTTTGGGGAGTTTCAGGGGGATCTGGAGGGATTGTTTGGGTGGATTTTGGGTGATTTTTGGTTTTTTTTCAGGCTTGCAGCCACCTGCCACTCTCGCCTCCTCCGCCGGGAGTACCTGGGGGTGGATGTGCCCAAAATCTCCCAAATTTCACCCCAAAACCCCCAAATTCACCCCCAAAAATTAAACCCCCACGTTTACCCCCAAAAAAACCCCAAATTCTGCTCAAAAAACCTTTAAACCCCCCCCCAGATTCTCCATTTTTTTATCCATTTTTCCCATTTTTTTCCCTTTTTTTTTTTCCCAACTTGTCACCTATTTTATCCTTTTCCCTCCTTTTTCCTCTTTTTCTTTTTTCCACAGTTTTTCCTCAACTTTATCCCATTTTTCCCAAATTTTGTTCCCAAATTTTTTTCCCAAATTTTTTTCCCAAATTTTTCCCCTCAGTTTTCCCCCCAATTTTCCCCAAATTTCCTCCCAGTTTTCCCCAATTTCTTCCCCATTTTCCCCAATTACATCCAAATTCCTCGAATTTTTAATTCAATTTTTTTCCTAATTTTATCCCATTTTTAATGCAATTTCCCCCATATTTTAATTCATTTTTACAAAAAATCCCCAAATTTTTTAATCCTGTTTTTCCCCAAATTCGCATTTTTTTAATCCCCCCCCTTTTCCCCCCGTCAATCACTGCCTTGGCCCCGCCCAGCATCGCGTGACCTCTTTCGTGATTGGCCGAAGCGATTGGGAGGCCCCGCCCCCTCCTGCCGGGGCCCCGCCCCCTCGCTGCTCACTCTATTTGGGCGCGATCCTGGAGCTCGGTCTCGCGAGAGTTTGCAGGAGGCAATGCCGGCACCTGCTCGGTAGGCGGCGCCACCCGCGGGGTTATGCTAATGAAGGGGCGGGGTTATGTAAATGAGGGGTTCCGGGGCGGGGGATTTTGGGATTTTTTGAGGGGAATTTTTGGGAGAATTTGGAGAATTTTTGGGGAAAGTTTTGGGGGAATTTTTGGGGGGAATTTTTGTGATGGATGTGGAATTTTGGGGAGAATTTGGAGATTTTTTAGGTCATTTTTGGGATGGATTTTGGGGATGGATTTGGGATTTTGGGGATATTTGTGGAGAATTTGGAGATTTTTTTGGTCATTTTTGGGATGGATTTGGGGGAATTTTAGTGGAAATTTTGGAGGTATTTTGGGGGGATTTTTGGAGGGAATTTTAGGTGTTTTGGGGAAATTTTGGGGTGGATTGGGGGGAATTTTTGGGATTTTGGTGAGAATTTTTGGAGCAATTTTGGGGGGATTTTTGGGCAATTTTGGGGGGATTTTTGGGTAATTTTGGGGGGAATTTTTGGCAATTTTGAGAGAGATTTTGGACATTTTGAGGGGTTTTTTTAAGTGGAATTTTGGGGTTTTTGGGTGATTTTGAGGGATATTTGGGGAGATTTTGAGGGGATTTGTTGGAATTTTTGGGAGATATTTTTAGGAGTTTTTGGGGTCTTGAAGAAAAAATTTTGGGGCCAATTTTGGGGTGATTTTGAGGTAATTTTGGAGATTTCCTTTGAGGAACTTTGGGATTTTGAGGGTTTTTTTTTAAAGGGGATTTTTGGGGAGATTTTGAGTGAAATTATTGGGCGTTTTATGGAATTTTTGGGTAATTTTGAGGGTTTTTTAATGGGATTTTGGGGGATATTTTAAAGAACTTTTGGGGGCTTGAAGGTAAATTTTGGGGTGGTTTTGGAGGAATTTTGGCAAGATTGTTGAATTATTTTGGGGGGACATTTGGGGAAATTTTGAAGAGATTTTGGTGTGGGTTAAGAGAACTTTGGGGGGAATTTGGAGAGAATTTTTGGAGGATTTTGTGGAGGAAATTTGGGGAAATTTTGGGTGTTTTTGAGGGATTTTTGGTGGATTTTGGGGCAATTTGGGGTGATTTTTGGAGTGAATTTGGGATTTTGGGGGAATTTGGGGTTTCTTGAGGGGATTTTTGGGGAAATTTGGGGTTTTGGGGCAATTTTGGGGAGATTTTTGGGGGGATTTTGGAAAAAAAAATGGGATCTCGAATGGAAATTTTGGTGGATTTTGGACAATTCTGGGCCATTTTTTTCCAGGATTTCGCATTTTTGGGACATTTTAGTGTTTCATGGTTGAATTTTGGGTGGATTTTGGGACGTTTTTAGGTCATTTTTGCAGAAGAAGTTTCGGTGATTTTGGAGAGGCTGAATCGGGTTCAGCGCCCCCTGCTGGACATCGATGTCACCCCTCCCCAGGATGTACCAAATATTCACAAAATTCACCCCAAAAATCTCCCAAAAATCCCCCCAAATTCACCCAAAATCCTCAAAAAAATCCCCTCAGAAAATCACCCAAAAATTCCTTAAGATCCCCCGCTGGAGATCAAGGGAATTCCAAAAAATATCAAAAAGCCCCAAAAATGCCCCAAAATTCAGCAAAATCAAATACCCAAAATCCTCCAAATTTTCCCCAAAAATCCCCCCTAAATCCACTCCAAACATTCCAAAATCTCCCCAAAAAACCCTTCCAAAACACCCCAAAATCCCAAAAAAATCACCCAAAAATCCCTTAAAAATCCATTGGGTGGATATCAAGGGAATTCCAAAAAATATCAAAAAATCCCAGAAAATTCCCCAAAAATTCAACAAAATTCATTTCCCCAAATCCTCCAAATTTTCCCCAAAAATCCCTTCAAGGTCCACGCCAAACTTTCCAAAATCCCCCCCAAAAATCCCCTAAACTGCTTCAAAATCCCCCAAATTTCCCCCCAAATTTTCCCCCAAATTTTCCCCCAAATTTTCCCCCAAATTTTCCCCCAAATTTCCCCCAAATTTTCCCGAATTAATTTCATTTTTTCCCATTTTTTTCCTCATTCCAGGGCTCTGCTGCTCCCAGATTCCAGAGCTCTGATGGAGGAGCTGGAGTCAGCTCCTGATCCCTTCTTTGGGGTCATGGGGGTGGGGCTGCCCCAGGTGAGGAAGAAATTCTCCTTTTTTACCTCAAATTCTCCTTTATTAACCAAAATTTTCCTTTATTAACCCAAATTCTCCCTTATGAACTCAAATTCCCAATTTTCCCTTATTTTCCCCCCATTTTTTTACCCATTTTCCCCATTTTTACCATTTTTCCCCAATTTTATCCCATTTTTTTTCCCCATTTTTCCCATTTATTCCCCAATTTTATCCCATTTTCCCCCCATTTTTTCCAATTTTCTCCCATTTTCCTCCATTTTATCCCATTTTTTCCCCACTTTTCCCCAGTTTTTTCCCCATTTTTCACCCCATTTTTTGTTTCATTTCTTAACCCATTTTTTTCCCCCAATTCTTATTTTTTTCCCCAATTCCCCCAATTTTTTTCCCCAAATTCCCTGAAATTCTCATTTTTTTTCTCCATTTCTCCCCATTTTTCCCAATTTTTGTGGTTTTTTTCCCCATTTCCAGGTCGAGGAGCTGCTTCCACCCCCTGAGGAAATTGAGGCACCCCCAGGTGGGACCAAAAAATTCCCCTAAAATTTACCCCAAAATTTACCCAAAATCCCCCTGAAATTGTCTCAAAAATCCCCAAAATTCACCCCAAAATTATCCTAAAATTCCCCCAAAATTATCCCAAAATTCCCCCAAAACTTCACCCAAAATCCCCCAAAAATTCCCTGAAAACTTCACCCCAAAATCCCTAAAATTTGCCCCAAAATTTCCCCAAAACTTCCCCCAAAATCCCCCCAGTTTACCCCAAATTCCCCCAAAATTTCCCAAAATCCTCCAAATTTACCCCAAAATTCCTTGAAAACTTCACCCAAGATCCCCCAAATTTACCCCAAAATTCCCATAAAATTATCCCAAAATTCCCCAAAACTTCCCCCCAAATTTCTCCAAAATTCCCCCCAAATGCCCCAAAATTACCCCAAAATCTCCTAAAATTATCCCAAAAATTCCTCAAAACTTCACCCAAACTTCCCCCAAAACTTCCCCCAAATCCCCTAAAAATTACCCAAATCCCCTAAAATTAACCCAAAATTTTCCCAAAACTTCACCCAAATCCTCCGAAATTCCCCCAAAACTTCACCAAAAATTCCCCAATTTTGCCCCAAAATTCTCCTAAAATTCCCCCCAATTCCCAAATCCCCAAATTCCCCCAATCCCTTAGAGCGCCCCCTGGTGGCCATGCCCGAGTCCATCACTCTGCGGGAGCCGGAGCTGGCCCTCCCCCCCCCTGGCCCTGCCCAAGGTGAGAAATTCCCAAAAATTTGGGGAAATTTTGGGGGTTTTTGGGACATTTTTAGGGTTTTTTTAGGAGAAATTTTGGTGGATTTTTGGAAATTTTTGAGGAATTTTGGGAGAATTTTGCATCATTTTGGGGAATTCTGGGGACAATTTTTAAGAAAATTTTGGAAAATTTGAGGGATTTTGGGGAATTTTGGAAGAATTTTTAGGGAATTTTGGGGACGATTTTTAGGAAATTTGGGAAAATTTGATGGATTTTGGGAGAATTTTTGGGAGAATTTTGGGTCATTTTTAGGGAATTTTGGGATCAATTTTTAAGAAATTTTTTGGAAAATTTGAGGGATTTTGGGAGATTTTTGGGTCATGTTTAGGGAATTTTGGGGACAATTTTTGACAAATTTTTGGGAAATTTTGGGAGATTTATGGGGCTAATTTGGGCTGAGTTTTTGGGACTATTATGGGATGTTTTTAGGATATTTTGGGCGAATTTTGGCTGATTTTGGATCCCAGGTGGAGCTTCCTGAGGTGACCCCAGGGGAGCTCGAGCTGCTGCAGGAGCCTGAAGGTCAGAGGTCACTCAGGGGTCACTCAGGGGTCAAGGTTGTTTTGGATAATTTTTGATTCATTTTTGTTTATTCTGAACCGTTTTTTTGTTCATTTTTTATCATTTTAAGAAATTTTTTTTCAATTTTTGGCCATTTTTGGGTCATTTTGAGTCATTTTGGATAATTTTGATTTTATCTGGGTAACTTTTTGTTATTTTTAGACTATTTTGAACCATTTTGGGGGTTTTTTTGTTTAATTTTGTGTCATTTTAATTTTTATTTATTTGGGGTTTTTTCGTAATTTTGGGTCATTTTTGGGTCATTTTGAACCATTTTTGGGGTTTTTTTGTTAATTTGTATAATTTTTAATTTATTTTTATTCATTTGGGTTTTTTTTAATTTGGGTCATTTTTTGGGTCATTTTGATACATTTTTGGGGTTTTTTGGTTAATTTTGTATAATTTTTAATTTTTTTTATTCATTTGGGGTTTTATTTTAAATTTTGGGTCATTTTTGGGATATTTGGAGCTATTTTGAGATATTTTGGGTAATTTTGGGTAATTTTTAATTTATTTTTATCCATTTGGGGTTTTTTTTGCAATTTTGGGTCATTTTTGGGTAATTTTGAGTAATTATGGATAATTTTTAATTTTTTCTGTGCATTTTTTGGGAAATTTTGGGGGAATTTTTGTTATTTTTAGACTCTTTTGGGTCATTTTTGGGATATTTTGGGCCATTTTGGGGTTTTTTTTTTATTAATTTATGTAATTTTTAATTTATTTTTATTCATTTGGGGTTTTTTTGTAGTTTTGGGTCATTTTTAATTTATATTTATTTATTTGGGGTTTTTTTGGAATTTTGGGTCATTTTTGAGATATTTTGGGCCATTTTTGTTTCTTTTTTCTTAGTTAATTTTGTGTAATTTTTAGTTTATTTTTATTCATTTTGGCTTTTTTTTTTGTAATTTTGGGTCATTTTGGGGATATTTTGGGATTTATTTTTGGGAGGGGGGAAATTTTGGGGTTTTTTGGGTTATTTTTGGGGTTTTTCAGGTTTTTTTGGTCACTTTTATCTCTCCTCCCCCCGGTGGAGCTGCCCCTCCCCCCACATGAGAAATTTGGGGGAATTTGGTTAAAAAAATGGAAAATTTGGGAAGTTTGGGAGGAGAAATGGGTTAAAAAATTGGGGGAATTGTGGGGAAAATTTGGGAATTTTGAGTGAAAAATGGGGCAAGGATTGGAAATTTTGGGAAAATTGGGAAAAAATTGGGAAAAATGAGAAAATTTGAGAAAGAATTGGGGAAAAGTTTGGGAAAATTGGGAAAGAAATTGGAGGAAATTTGGTGAAAAATTGGGGGAAAAATGGGAAAATTTGGGGAAGAAATGAGTAAAATTTCAGGTGGAAATGGAGAAAGAGATTGGAAAAAATTTGGGGAAAAATTTGGAAATTGAGAATTTGTTCTGCTCCTCTTCCTCCTGCAGGCCCCGCCACCCCCGAGTCTCCACCCCTCCTGCCTCTGCCCCTCCCCCCTCCAGCGCTGGCCCCACCCCCCATGCTGACCCCTCCCCGCTGGGACCCCCAGACCCAAATCCCAGCCCAGGAAATTCGGGAGGTGCTGGAGGAGCCTCAGAGGGACTGCAGGGAAAGGGTGAGTGACCTCTGACCCCTGAGTGACCCCTGACTCCTGAGTGACCCCCGAGTGACCCCCAAGTGACCCCTGAGTGACCCCCAGGGGCTGGTGGAGCTGCCCCACAGATCCCGGCGCCCCCCAAGTGACCTGCTGGGCACAGCCTGCCATGGTGAGACCCCAAAATCCACCCCATAAACCCCAAAATCTACCCTGAGACTCCAAATCCATCCCATAACCCCCAAAATCCATCCCATAGACCCCAAAATCCATCCCATAAACCCCAAACCTGCCCCACAGATCCCAAATCTGACCTATAGATCCTGATCCTTCCCCATTGACCCCATTCCTGTCCCACACATTGCCTGCCCCATAGATTGACCCCATTCCTGCCCCATAGATTGACCCCATTCCAGCCCCATAGATTCCCTGCCCCACAGATTGACCCCATTCCTACCCCATTGATTCCCTGCCCCACCCACTCTGACCCCATTTCCTGCACCACACATTCCCTGCCCCATAGATTGACCTCATTCCCTGCCCCACACATTTCCCTGCCCCACACATTTCCCTGCCCCACAGATTGATCCCATTCCTACCCCACTGATTCCCTGCCCCACAGATTGATCCCATTCCTGCCCCACAGATTCCCTGCCCCATACATTGATCCCATTCCCTGCCCTACACATTCCCTTACCCATAGACTGATCTCATTTCTGCCCCATAGATTTCCCTACTCCATACATTGATCCCATTTTTGCCCCACACATTCCCTGCCCCAGATTAATCCCATTCCTGCCCCATAGATTCCCTGCCCCACCCACTCTGACCCCATTCCCTGCCCCACACATTCCCTGCCCCATAGACTGATTTCATTTCTGCCCCATAGATTTCCCTGTTCAATACATGGATCCCATTCCCTGCCCCGCACATTCCCTGCCCCATAGATTTTCCTACCCCATACATTCCCTGCCCCATAGATTCTGACCCCATTCCTGCCCCACAGATTCCCTGCCCCCCAGATCCATTTCCTGACCCTGTTCTTTGTTTCTCTCTCTCCCCAGCTCCTCTCCCCCCTCAGCTGCTCCAGTTTGGGGTCGCTGCTTCTGGCCCCTCCCCCACCCTCAGCCCCAGGAGCTGCCCCCAGAGCTGCCCAGCAAGGTGGAGGTGGGGCTGCCCCAAAAATCCCAAAATTCCTGACCCAGAAATCTCAAAATTCCCAAAATTCCTGACCCAGAAATCAAAAAAATTCCCAAAATTCCTGACCCAGAGATCCCAAAATTTCCAAAATTCCCAAAATTCCTGACCCAGAAAAAAAATCCAAAATTCCCAAAATTCCTGACCCAGAAATCCCAAAAATTCCAAAATTCCCAAAATTTCTTACCCAGAAATGTCCCAGTCTGGGGTTTCTCCTTTGCCCCGAGATCACCCCAGAGGGACACGAAGGTGGTTCAAACCCTGGTTTTCTCTGAAGCAGCTGAAGAGAGATTGCTGGAGATGGTTTTCTCTTTTTCCGAGGGTTGTTTATTGTTTCATATTTCAGGGACTTTTTGCCTGGCCAGCAGGGTCTGCTCAGCCTGGCATCCATGGTGGAATCTGCCTGGTCAAGGCAGGGCTTATCTTATATAGTTTGTACTACGTATTACATGTTTACAAAATTTTACCAATACAATACAATTTTATTAAATGGTCCAACCCTGACCCCATCCAATCCAAGAGTGCCAACGTGTCACCCAATATGGATGACAGTGAGAAGAAGGAGGAAAAGGTGTCCACCTCTCAAATTCTCCATCTTGGCCACATGTCCCTTATCATAAATGTTCCAAAAAACCTATTTATCTACGTTCTGAAGGTCTAATTTACACTTTACTAATTTTGGTAGCTTGTTTCCCTTCTCTTTGTGCTGACAACTTCCCCCAGGGGGTAGAATTCAGCACCTGTGACACCAGGGTCTCACTCAGAGGTCTTTCAGACCCTTGCCAGGGGGGTTTGAGACCCCCAAGGAGGCCAGGGCTATGCCCTGGGCTCCCACACAGGTCCAGAGGGAGGGGTGGCATCCTGGGGTCTCAGTCTCTGATGATGATCTTGAGGCAGATCGGAGAAAACTTTGGACTGACTCTTACACAAAAGCAGTATCTGATTCAGTTATCCCCAAATCTGCATCCTGAATAGGCCAAAGGCCTTGCACTCTAAGTCCAGTGTAGAAGTTTTGTTGATGCCTCTCTTTCTTCCACAGAATATGGAAAAACCCAAAATTTTATGGTCACTGTACCCCAAATAGATTCTGACCACCACATCTCCCACCAGCCCTTCTCTCTTTGTGAACAGCAGGACACAGAGCTTTCCTGGGGAGTGGGAAGAGAAGGAAACCTCCCCAAAGTGCAGCCTGGAAGGTTCAGCCTGGAGGTGAGGAAGCAGCAAAGTCCCTGCCAGGGCAGAATGTTGGTGGCCGAGGTGTCCCAGCTGAGGCTGGGCCATGCCATGGCTCCGTGTGCCAGGAGCCGGCAGCGCTGGGTGCAGGGAGCCCAGGGAGGGCACAGCAATGCTGGGCTGAGAAATGCTGGGGGGACAGCGAGATGGGCGTGTGCAGCCAGCCAGGGAAAAGCCTAAACAACAAACTCTACTCAGGAGCCAAATGCTCAATACAGGCTGCCTGGAATGATGTCACCTTTCTACAAGCTACAGTATAACCAGAAATTATCTCTGTAAGCAGAATTCTCTGAGTCTTCCAACTGAATTCTCTGTCCCCATCCTTTCCCTGGATCTCTGTTGCAGATGGAAATTGATGGTGCCATTGTCACCTTGAACCCCTCTCTTGAATGCAGACAGTTTTCCCCAGGTGTGTTAAGAAGTTGTTGCTCAGTGTCTATGCAAAGCTTTTGTATCCTCATGGAACTAACTGTCTCCATGGAAAGGAGACAATTGTGACAGTTTGCAGCCTCACAGAAACAAGGTTCCATTGTGACACTGAGGGGAATTAGAGAATCAAGGAGACCATTGTGACACAGCAATGCCATAGGGAACCAATGGTCCATTGTGACAATGCAGATCCAAGGAGACTGTGGTGATACTATGGGACCTCATGGATCCAAGGGGAACTTCATGGAACCCAGGGTCCAGTGTGACATTGCAGTGCCTCATTGGAACAAAGGAATCATTACTGACAGCACAGAAACTCCTGGAACCAAGGGGCTGTGGTGACCACAGCAGGGCCACATGGAACCAAGGAGTGACCAGTGACCAGTGACATAGGAACCTTATTGAACTGATGGTCCATTATGACACTGCAGAAACAAGAAGACCATTGTGACACTATGGAAACTCAGGGAACCAAGGGGCCATTGTGACACTCCAAGGCTTCGTGGAACCAGGGAGATCATTGTGACACTCCAGAACCTCAGGGCACTAAGGGTTTACTGTGACACAGCAGGGTTCCATGGAACCAGTTGTCCATTGTGACAATGCAGATCCCAGAAGACCATGGTGACGCTCGGGAAGCTCATGGAACCAAGGGTCCGTTGTATCCTGGTTTGGAGGACAGGTGTCTGCCAAGAAAGGCAGAAGCTTCTCTTTGAAATGGAGAAGGTAAACCCCCCCCCTCTAAATTACTGTAATTTTGAAATTAAGGGGCTCTCAAGCAAAGATATGGGAATTAGGAATAAAAGTTCTTTGCTAGGAAAATTAAAATAGAAATACAGTATTACAAAGAACAATCCCAAAACACTGACAGAGTCAAAATACAACCTGACACCCCATCAGTCAGAGTGCTGGTAGCAGTCCAATTAAAAGGCTGCAGCCCTCCTGGAGTGACAGATGTGGTTCAGCTGAAGCAGTGCTCCTCTAGAAAAAGTGCAGTTTTCCTCTGAAAGTCCAGAGATGATGTGGAAAGGTCTGGCTTTCCACTGGAATCCAGTGGAAAGAAGGTACCTTGTTGTTCAAAATCTCAGTTTTTATCTAGGTAGGAAAGGCTTGGCTCCTCCCCTTGCCTGGAGCATCTCCCAATGGGATGATGTAATTTTATCAGTCATAGAGTGAGACTTAATGGCCCAACAGCAGATGATATCTTCCTGGAGGGAGGATGGGTTGTGGAAAAGATAAAGATGATTGCTAAAGATGGCCCATCAGCAGATAGTATGTGCCACAGATATAAGGGTCACTACCCTACCCAGCTTCAACACATGGTGATAGAATACACATTTTTGTATTTCTGCAACCCAAGACACCTGAAAAGTTTGCTGTGTTTGTGGTTACTTGTGTTTCCTTGACTGCTGCTACTAGAGTCCCGGCTCTTGTTTTTGTTTTTCCTTATCTCTTCTAACATACACTTTTTGTGCTTCCCATAACTCCTGAAGCCCCCTATCCTGCCAATCTTCCAGTTTTTACAGCTTCTTGCTGATATACCCTCAAGACTTAGCTATGAATTGTGTTTTCAAAAGGACCTGCCCTGCTGCTGTATTAGGGTCTATGCCCGAGTATAATTGCAAATCCTTTCTTAGTCTCTCTAGCCATTCTGTCTGGAACTCGTCCTTCTCTTGGTGCTCACTCAGAGCTTTCCCTATGTTTTGTCCACTAGGCACCTGAATTCCTTGGATGATCATCCACCTGAAATCCTTCCTGTTCTGCGCATGTTCCACCTCCTGATTATTCCAGTTTGGATCTCCCAGTGGCCATTTCTGATCTCCCTGTTCTGGCCCCTGCTTATCTCCATTCCAAGCCTCTATTTCTGACTGTTTAATCATTTCTCTCTCTTCCATTCTAAACAAGATTCTTAAAATAGGCTGCAATTACACCCCTTCCCCAGGTGAACCCACAGGGCTGCATATTTACTTTTCTCCTGCTTAGGAAGTTCTTTTGAATTCACAAATAGATTTAAAGCTTGACAAATCTAATCTTCAAATGATTTAAACTCTGCCCAATATAAATTGTCTGCATAGATCTTTTCCTTCATCTATTTAAACATACAATAATGGATCATTTTCTGCTTGCTTTTTCCTCTTTGAGATTCCCTTGTACCCCAGTATTGTAACATGATCCCCAGTGGACTGTCCTGAGGAATACTGTTCCCCTACTGGGAACCCCCCTCTTGGTTCCCAGGCATACCAGGTTCTTGTGAATTTTTCTCATAATTCACAACCCCTTGGTCAGAGGTCTTACTCTTCCTCTGACCCGTCTCTGGTGGCAAAAGACTAAGAAATCCCTTATATCTTCGTGTCCCATGCTCTCCCTCATTTGTTTAGTGGTTCAACTTTCTCAGTCAATATTTGCACATAAAATATTTACAATATTTTATCTTTTGCCAACTACTTGTTCCCCTCCTAGTTCTCTAATTTCCCTTCTCAATCTATTTTCCCTAACTTTTCTGGCCACTTTCTTCAAACCCTTTAACCACATACAATTTCCATCTGTTTTTCTTCTAAAAAATAATTTAACTAAACTTAGTCACTTCCCCCCTAAGTCATCTCTTCGAGTGTCAACTAGCTCTGTTCTCCTTAAAGACTTTTTCTGTGAGTTCTTGCGCTGGGACCTTCCCTCCCAGTCCCTCCCGGGGTCTTCCCTTTTGCTTCCCTTTTTTCCTGGCCAGCCTCCTCACAGAGAACTGAAAACACGGTACTGGGAGGCCCCAATGGCTTTGGCTATCGAACCATCTCAAATATTCCTCCCTCACACACACAAGCACACAGTCGCCCCTGCTTTACCCAACCCCGTGGGTACTTACACAGTCTGTTTTGCCACACAGCTTTTGTGCACAAGACATTTTACGGGCACTTTACCTTTTGCTGGCACTCCTCCAGGAGCCTTCTTTTAGTGTACATCCTATTGCTAGCTTCTTTTGCTTATGCTTCATTTTAATTTGGAACTCCTTCTCCAAGAGAGCCTGGTCTAGTCTTGGGACCACCTTAACAACTGGTGGGGAGCTCTTTCCCAAAACTAGCTACTCTTTCTTTGGACTGAGTTCCCAGGTTTCATCACCAAATTGTGAATGATGTTCTATTTGTTCAATGAGCCAAACAACAAGATAAAATTTAGCAGCAATTTTTAAGAGAAGCAATTGTGTATAAAAGAATATAACCAAAGTATATTAAATACATATAATTGAGTATATACAAAATTTGGTAGTGAATAATTTAGTATAATTGAGGTTCAAATAAAGCATAAGCAAAACCAACTGGGGTTACACTGACCAGGGGTAGGGTTGGGTTTAGCCCTTCCTCCCATATCAAAGCAATCAAGTTAAAAATCTCACTTACATACTGTATGTTAATACATATTAATACAGAACGTTCTGGAAAGCTCTTCCTCGTTTCTATATCCAAAATCGACATCACTATGTCATGTTGCACATGCTCCACTAGTAGTTGGGGGTCTCTCATCCTTTCTCAGGTCTTTATTTCCAGTGAAGTCTCTTTGTCCTCCTCTTCTGTGTCTGCTGTTAAACCTTGCAGGTAGTGAAAGCACACTAAGCTTGGGGTTATGTAACTAAGCATATGTTCCCACATCCAAGTGCTCAGTGCCTGGAATCATCCCAATTTGACCCATTCTAAGGTCAAAACTTTTTATTTCTAGATGCTGTTTTTAAACCTACATGCTTCTAATGGAGCATCTGTGGGGGTGTGGAGCCGCTTGTGGAGGAATAGTGAGGGGATCAGCCAGCCAATCAATGTGATTGATAAAGCATAATCCAACTTTATTGAGAGCATCAGACAGTTTTATAGCCCAACATAGCATAAATCACCATTATTCATATTAGTACAATCTTATTGGTTTTTACTATGTACGCCTTCTCTTATTATTGGTTATTGCAAGTGTGAGATAATCACGCCTACTGAATTTCTAGCCAAAAAGCATACGTGCTATCCCGCTGCTCCTACTTCCCTTATTCTTATATTTATTGCTATATAGTATCCACCCCAGGGTTATACCTCGCTTGCTACGTGCTTCCCTGGAAGTTAAGGCCTTGATTGAACAATGGGCATATGTATTACTTATCGACTAACTCTGCAAATTATGCTAGCTCTATTGCTTTTGCAAAAGTCTCTTAAAAGCAAACACTGCTGCTCAGCAAAATCTGCTTAAGAGCAAGGCCTAGCTACTACTTAGCAGGAGCTGCTCTCCTGCAACAAGGCCTCAGCCGAGCCATATCCACAGTTGTGTCCATGGCTTTCTAGCCAATTCTCAACAACTAAAAACAAAGGAGAGCTCTCTCTCACTGCCCATCCATGCTGCAGACAACACAGTCAGGAGAAGGAAAGCTAAAGCTCTTATCTATAGATTTTGAAAGCAACTGCCTCAGACATTCCACTGCTTCTCCTTTTCCATCCACTTCACTCTCAAATCTTAAAGGTGTAAAACTTCTTTCTGGGCTAAACAGATGCATGGGGATACAATTCAGCATCATAAAGTCACCCCAGGACAAGATGTAAGCTGAGTTAAATGGTTATAAGTGTGTTCTTTTCCTAAGTTACGTTTAATATAAGTTATAAGCTAAGTTAAATACTGTTAAGTGTTATTCCTCTGTTAAATTGTTATAGTCATAGGTTAAAAGTTAGGTTAAATACTGTTAAGTGCTGTTCTTTTGCTCAATTGTGAAGATCAAAGTATAAGTTAAGGTTTAAGTTAAGTCCTGTTAAGTTTGAGCTCTCTCATACTTGCACTCACTGTCCTTTTGTCACACCCACCTGAGCACACACACACGGGCAGGTCTTGGTTCATTTCTGGTTTGATTGATTGGATTTTGTTTGGTTTTGTTGTTGCTTTGTTTCCTTGGTGTGCCTGAAGTGTCCAGTCCAGGAGTAGGGTGACTCTTGCTGTAGCTTAACATTAAATCTGTTTTTTTGCTGATCCCGTGCTGGGGATTTTTTTAAACGCTCTCAGCCCCTGGCTCATAACAGAGTGAAGGAGCCCTGGCCCAGGCTCTGGCCCTGGGACACGGGGACGCTGCCGGGGGGTCCCTGTCCCCCTGTGCCACCCCCAGGGCCCAGCCCCTGTCCCCGTGTCAGGCTCTGGGGTCGATCTCATGGAACATCCTCTGGGGGAGGCTGCAGCATGGGGGCGGGGGGACCTGGGGGGACAGGGGACCCCCCTGTGCACGAGCAGCGTTGGACTGTGAGGGGGGAACGGGGCAGAGTGACCTCCCCAGTGACCTCACACAACACCCTATGATGTCATGTCACACATCTCTGTGATGTCACACAGCACCCTATGATGTCACAAAGTCAATGTGACGTCAGACAGCTCTGTGATGTCACACAGAACCCTATGATGTCACATAGACCCTATGATATCACATACACCCTATGATGTCACACAGCCCCTGTGATGTCACACAGCACCTTATGATGTCACAAAGTCATTGTGATGTCACACAACCCTGTGATGTCACACAGCACCCTATGATGTCACACAGCACCCTATGATGTCACACAGCCCCTGTGATGTCACACTGCCCTGTGATGTCATATAGCCCCTGTGATGTCACACAGCCTCTGTGATCTGTGAAGTCACAGTCATTGCTGTGATGCCACACAATCTGCCCTGGGATGTCACACGGCCATTCTGTGATGTCAACATCCTGCTCCAGGATGTCACCAGGCCCCTCTCTGAATGTCACATAGCCACCCTGTGATGGCAGAACACACTCTCTGATGCCACAGCCTTCTCTGGGACATCACACAGTTGCTCTGTAATGTCACAGTCTGCTGTCTGATATCACAGAGTCACCCTCTATGATGGCACAGTCTCCACTGTGACCTCACTGCCCCCTCTATGGTGTCACACAACTGTCCAGTGCTGTCACAGCCCACTCAGCAATATCACAGCCTGTTCTGTGATGTCACAGCCCAATCTGTGACCTCACACAACCCACCCTGTGCTGTCACACAGCCCCTTTCTGACATCACAGCTGCTCTCTGGCTCCATGACACAGCCACGAGGTGCTGCTGTGCCACAGCCCCTCTGGGGACATGACACAGCCCTGCCAGTGCTGAGCACTGTGAGCTCTACCTGTGCCCTGCTCATGTCCCTGCCATGCCCTGGCAGTGTCCCAGCCCTGCTGGGCTGTCACAGGAGCTGCTCCTGGGCAGAGCTGTCTCTCTGCAGCGCTGCCCTTGCCAGGAGCTGCCTCTGTGCTGGAGCCTGGCCCAGCTCAGCAGCACAGGCACAGCATAAAGACTTGAATCACCCTCTGGGGAATTTGGTGCTGTTTACATCAGACTCAGTCCCTGAGAGAGTGTGCTCAAAAAACTTCTCAAGAGCTCCAAGTGAGATTGAAGCACTGAAGTTTCTCTATTTAACTAGATCCAGTGAGGGACAGGACTGAGAAAGTGTCCCAGGTCCCAGTTAGAGCAGAACACTGAGGCACTGATGGCAAGGTGGGGACAAAGCAGGGAAAATGTCTGATGCTGAGCACAGCTGGATGTGTTCAGGAATGCAAAGGGCCAAGGCCTGAGCCCCAGCCCCTGGCAAGGCAGGATCCTGTCCTCCCTCATTGCCCAGAGGGCTCTTCCCAGGGCTCTCGCTCTGGGGATGTGCAATGCCAGAGGCAGAACCATGGGGCAGCCCTGCCAGGCTGCTGAGGCAGGGACAAGGAGGCAATGAGGCCCCAGCACAGCAAGGGTCACTTGTCCCCTGCTGGCCTCAGGCCCAGGGCCAGCAGCCATGGCCCAAGTGCTGCAGCAGTTGGCTCTGGCAGGGCCTTTCAGCTGCTGCCTATCCCTGTGCCCTCTGCAGCCCAGGCTGTGCCACGGTGTCCATGCCCTGCCCTCTGTCCCTGCAGGCTGTCGGCATCCCCCACCTGCCCCACCTCGCTGCCCCTTCCTTTGCTGACAGCTCTGCATCCTGCCTGCCTCTGCCTGGCTGCACAAAGCCTTGGCCTTGATACCAAGAAGTTGAATTAAACTTTTACTATGCCTGTGAACTTTTGGCACTGGAACAAGGCATGCAGGGGCTGCTTTCCCAGCAGGGACAGTTGATATACAAGATGAAGTTATCCGGCTCAAGGGTGCAGTGATAGAAGAAAACAAGGGGAACTTGGGGATTTGGGGCGGGTTTTATTGAAATGGGCAAATTGAAATACACATGTAGCAACTGAATATCAGCAAGACGCTTGTAGAATAATGCATCCACATAAGGTTAGGAGTTATCCCACATTGGACCTGAGGTCAGAGAAAATTGATGCCCTCTATAACACAAAAATACTTTTAAGGAATCTTGTTCTGATATTTTGGAGATTTGGTGACAGTGGGGCCTCATGGACCCAAAGAGTCATCTGTGATACTATGGAACCTTAAGATTCCATTGTGACCCAGCAGAACAGACAGGGAATGTCTGTGGACAGGTGCTGGCACTGCTCAGTTGTGCTGTGGGAATAGGAATCTCTCTCAGGGTGTCCAAACATTCTGTAAAGCTGTGAAGAAAATTAATTTTTTTAGTTAAGCAGTCTCCTTTATTCTTTCAATTCGCTTGACAAGGATTTAGGCAGATGTTACTAAATACTTTATTTCACTGCTAGAGGGGATGGTGTTTGCCTCCCCCACAAGCAACACTTTGTTACAGAGTAGTTTCAGCCCTCTGTCCTGGTCTTTTTGTCCTTCCTTCCTGTAAAGTGCATCAACATGATAAACTTTTATCTGGCATTTAAATGGCTTGGAGTGGAGTGTGCAATGATATTTCATTGCTGTGTGAGGATGATGTAGTGAAATGAGACAGTGTAACCAAAAGATGGCTAATCTGAGTCTGTGTGCAAGATCTTACAGCATTTAATTAAATGGTGGTGTAATTCCATGACCTTTAACTACAGTTTAAATTCTTGGACTATGAGCTAAGGGCTTTTCTTATGCAGATTTTCACTCATGTGAGTAGTCCTCAGTATGAGCCTCAGAATAGCTACTTACTTTGAATGAGCTCTCAAGATGACACACTAATAAAACTGGCAAACATATATGTGGTATTTACATGTTTTATGTTCCAATTTGAAGCATAAATTGTAGTACTAAAGATATCTTAGCAACTACTCTCCTACGTAGAAGCAAACAAAATTCTAGATTAGAGGAATTGTTTAGACTGAGCCTAACTTCAGAGGCTGGCAAATAAAATGTTTAAGGTACTCTGGGCAGCTAACATCTTCCCTTGGCGGTAAGGAGATTTCATGAAAGCTTTATATTCCCTTTGTTTACCTGAAATGTTTGTAGAAGTGATGAGGTATCTTGCATTGTTTTGGGGTTTTTAAAGACCATTAAAGAAAGTTATGTTTGAAGCACTTGGCAGACCTGAATTTGTCTGAGTGGCACTTTTAGGCAGGAAACTAGGAAGTTTTTTATACTTGGTTTTTGTTTTGTTTCAATTGGAGAAGTGTGAAAAATAAATGACCTGAACGTTATCATGTTGAAAGTCTTTGAGAAAGCAGGGCTGGAGCTGAGGGCCTTTGTGATGGATGTCTAGTTCTTCTATTAATTATATGATCTTACCTCCCTTCCAATGTATCTTTTCTGTTTTGAAGTAGCAGGGTAATGATTTTCTACACTCTGCAACCTCTGTCTTAGCTTTTTCTTACTTTTCTGTACTATTATGAAGCAGGAAAAAAATAACATATTTAATCGTTTTAGTCACTGTTTTTAATGTCAAGAAGGACAAAGTAGTTAAAAAATAGCTCTGCATTATACTTGTGTGGCCAAATACAAGAATTTCTCAAACTTTTCATGCTTCCGCTTTGGTCCTTCTGCGTGTCTATATTATTGTATAATCTCTCCAAGGGAACTTTGTATATGTAAATGGGTGGAATTACTCAAGTGATCTGGAGAAGTTAATTTAGAGTTGGCCTGTCCATTTCCCATAAAGCAGAGCCAAAAAGCATTTGGTGGAGATGGGAAATAAAAAGAGGAGGTGGAAGAAGATGAGTTTGTTGTGTTCATCTGCAAGGGCTGCAGAAGAGGGAAAACAATCACAGTGGCTCCCCAGCACTAATGATATCTTCAGGGTTGCTGGGTGTATGCCAGCACCAAGTTGTGTACTGTGAAATGCTACTGGAGAATTGTGATTTTGAGTAGTCTAAACTCTACCAATCTGAGTGGAGCATGATGAGATCAGCAGAAGACCCTCCCAGCCTGCCTATTATTGTGATTTAAGGCTGAAGGGGGGAAAGAATGAGAGCTTATGTTTTCTGTCTTCTATGAATTCACAGTCGTGGATGGTGTCCTGGAGCCTGAGCTGTGGCAGGTCCATGTGGAGGTGTCTGTATTTAGGGCAGCAGGGTGTGAAAGAGAGTGCTAATTTGCTTTCTGTGTCTCTCTGCTTGTCGGTGTGTGCAGAGGGGATCAGAGGTTTGAACACTCTCTGCTCATCTCTTTTGAGGCTGTTTCACTCTGCAGGGTGTGATGATGGTCGCTGAAACCTGAGCCTCTGCCCTTTCCAAGGGACTCTGTGTGATCATTCTAAGGCCATGCATCTCAATAAAGACATTGGCAATGCACTGCTTTCATAATGGCTATTTCTTGGGGATGTTTTGGGTGGTTTTGGATGCCTGTGTGGAATTTGAGCACACTCCTCTACCCTGACAGCTGCTTTGTGAAAACATCAGAAACGATCTTTTTTGTCTAGGGAATTATTCTGTAAGAAGTTGGATGTTAGTGAAGGGTTTGGGTATTACTGTTAGAGATCCAATTTCTCTGTTTCCTCACACACTTGGCCCAGTGCATTTAGAACTGGCATCTCACAAATATTCTGTGTCCAACTGCAGTTAGCCGAAATTGGGAAAAAACTCAATTTCAAAACAGCCCCACTTATCTGAGCAGTTAAACCCTTCACAGCACAGTCTTCCATAACACATGTTCCTTTATAAACCAAAGCAAAAATCTCATTTAATGCATGATTTGCTAACAGTGTTGGATAATAAGAAGTATTTGTAAGTCCCCCTTTTTTTTTGTGTTTATTTTGGTCAGGCATTTTAGTATTAAAAACCATTGTAGCAACTGCAATAAGCCAAAACTGTGCATATGGGAAGAGATGCAAGGGACACAATAGATTACATCACCTGGCAAAAGTTCTGCTTTGTTCTGCATTCATCTTTAGCCAGTTGTGAGTTTAACAGCATGTTCACAGTTTTGTCCTCAGGCTGGCAATTTTGGTTTCTGTCTCAGTGTTTCAGGCTGCTTTCAAACCAGCGTTTTATGATCAGAGCAGCTCTGCCCTCCCTGACCTGCTTTGCTGTCCTCAGAGTTC
>NW_027636247.1:0-23189 GCF_903797595.1 Erithacus rubecula
AAATGGGAAGAGATTTTCTAGGTAGTGGATTTTGGTTTTCCTGAGAAAGCCAGCACACAGAGGAAAAGGTTACAGGGCATCTTGGAAACACTCACTCCAAAAGACTGCTCCAGAATGTGATGAGACCAACAATCCCTTGTGTCCAGCACGTCACCCACAGGGCAGTGAGTGAAGGGACAGGGCTGGGCTGCTCACAAGGGACCTGGAAGGAGGCAAGAGTAGGCAGCGTCAGCCAGAACTCAGGACAAGCTGGATGCAAGGGAATATCCACGGGTGTGTGGGGTGAGCTTCTGTCATAACAATAAATATACTCACATGAGCCCTCACACTTAAACCAAGTAAAAATATTAAAAAGGCGCAGGAATAAAAGAGATGGAAGAAATAGATCTATTTTTTCCTGCTTTGGAAACTGTTTTCAAATTCAAGAGACAATTTAAATAAAAAGAAACAAGTGACACTAAGCAGAGCATTGCAAGATCACCTTTTGCTGTTTCCACTGAAAAGACTTGGCTCTGGGAGGGATTTCACATTGTCACTCTCCCCTGAATATGGAAAAAAAAGAAAAAAGTATTACTGAGGAAAGAAGAATGCAAACCTCCTGATGAAGACAGCAGTGTGAGTTCACTATCACTGTAAGCCATTAATTCACTTGGGTAAAATAACATTCTTCCAAGCTGGAGGAGTTTAGCTTGGCTGAAAATGCTGACAAAAATTGCTGCCCCTTCCTGTCTCTGCCTCTATTTCCAAAGAATGGGAAATGTGTGAAATCTGCTGAAGACAGGCAGAGACAGCAGGAAAAAACCACCATGTTGGTAGGAAAAATGGCAAAAAGAATGTCTTAAATTCTCTCTTTTTATTTCCTCTTCTCCCATTTGACCTTATCTGCTTTCAAGTGGGGAACTCTGTTTGCAACCCCATCAAAATACTGAAGCAACCCAATGGAACATCTTTTTCCTCCCTTCAGCTATGCCGAACACGGAGCGATTTCGCTTTCACTGGACAGAGAGGAAGAGTTTCCCACGGGATTCCTCAGTTCTGAGCCCTTTCGGAAAGTTCCCGCGCTGGCCTTGATGCTTTGGGGTGACGCCGCAAGCCGAGGCGCAGGGATGGCTGCGGGAATGGGAGCAGGGCAGGGCTTTGCAGCGGCCCCGCGCTCCCGGCCAGCCCCCGGCCCCGCCCCGCCCGCGCTGGGCCCGCAGCCCCGCTCTGCCGCGACTCGTGCCGCCGAGCCCGGCCCGCGCGGGGGCCGCGAGCGGGGCCGAGCGCAAGCCGCCCCCCTCAGGCCGCGCGCCGCCCGCAGCGCGGCCGTTTGTGGGCGACAGTCGGCGACCGGCGCGATGGCGGGAGCTGCGGCTGCCCGCCGGCCTCAAGGGCCGGCACCTTCCCCGCCAAGCTTGTGGCGCCTGCGAACGACCCCCGCGTCCGCTCCGTGCGCTGGGACAGCCGGGCCCGGGGGCTGCTCATCGACCGCTCCATGCTGGAGCAGGAGCTGCTCAGCCCGGGCGGCCCCCGGGCTCCGGCCCCGCGCCCCTTCCGGGCCACGCAATTCCGCAGCTTCGTGCGCCAGCTGTACCGCTACGGCTTCCGCAAGGTGCCGGGCTGGCTCGGCTCAGCCGTGCCGGGCCATGCCGGGGCTGGCTGCACTACACCAACCCCCTGCTTTCGCCGCGACCCGCCCCGAGCTGCTGCTGCGCCTGCAGCGCCGGGAGCGCAGGCCAGCAGGCAGCGGCCGGCGGCGGGGCGGGAGGGGCGCAGGCGCCCGGCCCGCGGCTCCCAGCAGCTGCCAGGGCGCGCCGCTGCCGCACGGGCGGGAGCTGCGCAGCCCCCGGCTCGGCCCCTTCCAGCAGCGCCCGGGGAGCAGCCGCTGCTCGTCCGCCGCCCGCCTGCGGCTTCCACCTGCTGCACAGGGAGCGGCCGCTGCCGCACGGGCGGGAGGGGCAGAGCGCTTGCAGGAGCTCTACGGGGAGCGGCCGCTGCCCGCCGAGCGGGAGCTGCTCCGGATCCCGCCGTGCCACCTGCTCGGGCTCGGCGGGGAGCGGCCGCTGCCGCTCGGGCGGGAAGGGGCCCCCAGCCGCTTGCAGGCGCTCTGCGGGGAGCAGCTGCCTCCGGCCGACCGGGAGGTGCTCGGCATCCAGCCCTGCAGCTTGCAGCAGCTCCACAGGGAGCAGCAGCCCCCAGGCTCCCACTCGCCAGGTGGGAAAAGAGTTCTAGCCTTGCTTTTCCATAATGTCACGAAAAGAGACCGCTTGAAGTATTTTTCCACAATGCTCTGTCATTGTGAGACAGAAATTCTCAAGTCTACTAGGAAGAGGGACCTAGAATGCCAAAAGATTCTGTGCCTGGGTTTCTTGTGTGCTTCCTGGGATGGTTGATCCAAGGCAGCAATAGAGCTCTGTGTCTCCTTGTGGAGCCTGACCAATGTGTTTGGATTCCTGCAGCCACACCAGGCACTTCGGCCCCCTGTGTTCCACCTGGTTGTGCAGCATCGACAGCCTCCAGCTCGGCATGGAATGCTGCTGTGGAACAAGAATCACAGCTAGCCCTTGAAATTGAAAAATGGATTCGAGAAATCAGGAGATCCCTGCCTCAAAAGTCTCCCTCTGCTCAGGTAACCCCATTGGATGGGAATAAAAGAGGCTGTACTGTTAGCTTTTGAATTGTGTTATGTGGCTGAGAAGCAAAGGTTTCAAGTTAATTTCCTTCATTGTTACAGAGTTACATAATTGTTCTTGTAAAGTAAGGCCACTAAAAGAATAGGGATGAAAAAGTCTTCCCCCGCTTAGTGAGATTGTAAGAAGTGAGCCTTTGTTGGCCACTTTGGTTGCTCCTTTTCCTGGGATGAATCCCTCATGCAGGAGCATTTATGGTGATGCTTTGTAGGTTGTAACAGGCTTTGTTTGATGGCAAAGAAGAGTGTTTGGAGAATGCCACTGAAGGCCAAGTGTCCCGTGCAGGGAGGGTGATGTGAGAGGTGCCTCAGTTCCAGGAGCAGATGTGGGCTCTGCCTCTTTTGTGCTGCAAGGCCAAGGCAAAGCGAGGGCTGGGCTGCAGCTGCTGCTGCTGCTGTGTGAGCCGTGCCCTGCGTGTGGGCGCTCCCAGAGCCCTATTTGGGGATGGGCTGGAGCTGCAGCTTTCTGTCCTTTTGTTGGACAGATTCAATCTTTGGATGAGGAATCCTGTTTCTCTAACTCTTGCCAGCCTTGCCTGAAGTGTTGCAAAGACCTTTCAGCAGTAATTATACATGTTGGCCAAAGAATGCCTCTCTTTCTATTGGTGTGCTGACCCCACTGGCTGCAGTACATTCATGATTGAGAAAGGGCAGGCTCAAGGGGGGGAGTGGGATTTTTTGGATTTACTGATATTTTATTCTCAAGTGGAATTTCTTTTGTCTTCTGTAAACTCACACACAGCAGTTTTCAAAAGCATTTTATTAAAAAAAAACATTGCAGGCTTAGAACCATCTTTAGAATCTTTACGATTCTGATAGCTGAGCTATTGCAGAAGAGATGTGTTGGGTTGGTTTTTTTACCCTCCAAATTTACAGATTTTTGGCCCTGGAAGATGTGATCCTGGAAATATCCTAGGTGCCAAAATATTTTTCTGGGTCATATATCTAGGGCAGTAGCAGAGAGCTCCAAAAAGCACCACCTGGTGATGGACTGTGTGAGTTTGTCATGTGAACTGTGTGGGCAGTGTTTCCCCCCCTCTGTGCCACACGTCCCCTGGGAGTGGAGAAGGAGAGTTCCTGTATCCCTGATACGATTCCAAGAAAGTAGTGAGTGATCTTTGGATTTCTTTCTTTCTGTTTTTCTTTCAAGCGGAATGTTAATGTTGCCCCTGAGTCTTCAGGAGAGGGGGATCTGAACAGGGCAGCAGCAGCAGCAGAAGCTTCATGTGGCACCGAGAGCTGTGGGAACAGTTCCCCAGAGCGTGAGGAGCCTGGTAAGGAGAGAGCCCCCATTGGTGTAGAGAGGTGTGAGACAGCTGCTCTGAGCCTGCCTGTGGCAGGAAGGGAGATCAGAAGAGTTGAGATTTTGTCTGCAGACTTGGTGCTTCCTGGTGCCTTTAGTTCAGATCCTGCACTGACAAAACCCTCCGAGCCCTGCCCTCCATGCATCTCTAGAGGCTCTGACACTGAGTCCTGTGCTATGGCAAGAGAACAGGGAATAAAGTTGACCTTGTGGAGCTGTGTCACCAAGCCTGGTGTCTCAATTTTTCTGCTGATTTCCTTGCATAAGTTTTCTGCAGGGTTACAGGGAGGCCAGACTGAGTGACTGATGAAGGATTGGAGAGGAAAAAAGCAGAAAGTCATAGTAGAATTCCAAATCACTGAATGACCCCAGATTAGTGAGACCTAAGATCTGTCTGTCAGCACAGAGAAAGAACAAGGCTGGGCTTCTCTGAGGGAGCTGGGACAGTCTGTGTTTCAAGCTCTCATGGGTGCGAGCACTGAGACTTTATCAAGACACTTCAATGCTTTACACTGTTTTGAACATTTAGAAAGGTCCCTGTTCTCTAAAGAGCAGGCTTCAAATTCCAAGTGAGAATCTGCCTTTCAGACCATCTTGAACATTTCCTGACAGAAGGACAGTTGGTGCCCAAGGGAAATGTGCACGAGGGCCAAGAGTGACTCAGTGTTCCCTTTGCTTCCCAGATCCCATCTGATGGATCTCCCCAGGAGGGCTGCCCTGTGTGGCAGGAGGAGACAGAGGGAGGGCCTGTGACCATCAGGCAGGTGAAATCCCTCTGCCAATAGCCATATATTATAGATCTGTATAGTTGTACTTATCTATATGGTTGTATTTCTAGATTTATATAGGTGTATTTGTATGTCTATATTGTTATGTCTATCTATTTATACAGATGTGTTAATAGATCTGTATAGTTTAATTTATATATAGTTGTAGATGTATATAATTACATTTTTATATGTGAAGTTATAGATGTGCCTAGATGCGGTGATATACATGTGCAGTTACATTTGCATATATATAGTTAAGTTTATAAATAGGCATAGATGTATTTATATATAGGGGTTTAGTTTAGTATCAATCTTTACTAAAGATTGATATATGTATATATACAGGCCTTTTCTTTGCCTCTTTCCCTCCACGGATCCTTCTTAATCTCTTGTTTTTCCCCTGTGTCCTCTGTCCCCTGTTCCTGTGCTGGTCCGAGCTGGGGCCGGGCCGGGCGGAGCAGCAGTTCCAGCCCCGGGTGTCCCTGGAGCGGTGGCAGCTGCCGCTGGCCCCAGGCAGAGTCCCCTGAGGAGCTGCTGAGGGACGGTGAGACTGAGGGGCTGAGGGGCTGAGGGGGCGCTGGCACTGAAGGGACGGTGACCTTGAGGTGCTGCTGGGGCTGAGGGTGTGGGGCAGCTGAGGGCGATGGTGGCACTGAGGGGACAGGGAAGAGGCACAGGCTGAGGGAGGTGGTGGCTCTAAGGGGACGGGATGGGTGAGAAGGGTCTGAGGGGGTGAGAGGACCCGGGGTCTGAAGAAACTGAAGGGGACTCGGGGTTTGCCAAGAGCATGGTGGGGCTGAGGGGATGGAGGGGCCAGCAGGGAGCACAGAGGGGCCTGGGACTGCAGCTCTGCCAGGCATGGAACCAATTCCTGAGCCTGTGATTTTGCCTCAGCTGCACTGAAGACCCTGAAGACAGCAGGAGGACAGACCTGCCAGGAGGACAGGAGCCGGCAGGGAGAAGCCAAAGGCCCCGAGCAGGAGCAGGAGCAGGAGCTGCTGCTGGCACAGAGGCTGGTGAGGCCCCAGGGCCGGTGGGGCAGGGTGGGGTGAGGGTGCCGTGGGCTGTGGCCGTGGGCAGTGCCCGGCACAGGGGCAGGAGCGGCCCTGCCCGTGCTGGGGCTGCTCGGCGCAGCTGCCCCGGCCGGCACAGGGGCTGTCCTGGGGCAAGGCAGCTGTGCCGGCAGGGCCCGGGAGCTGTGCCGGCTGTGCCGGGGCTGCGGGACAGTCCCGCCGCGCTGCGCTCGCCACACCCTGGCCCCTCGGCCTGCTTTTCCTTTCCTGCCCTCTTGGGGAGGTGCTGAGATTTTCTCTTCCCTGATGGAAGTGCAGGTGCTGCCAAGGGAAAGGCCCTGCTCCTGACTCAGTGTTCTCTTTGCTTCCCAGATGTCCCATCTGCTGTCCCTGTCCAGGAGAGCTGCTCTGCACGGGACGAAGAGACCGAGGGAGAGGATTTGAAGATGGGGATTCTGCAATCCAGTTTTCTATTTTGAGTTCTGTTTAAAGATACATGAACTTTCACATAGAGAGGGATAATTATATGGATAGTTTCTTATGTGGTTTGCTATTTGTATAGAAATATTTCCATATTTCTGTTGTATTTTTAGATGTGCTATGTATATATGTATATATATACATATACGTGTGTACTTCCATATATGTGTATATATATATATCTAATAATGTCACTTGTGTAAATACATGTATATGTTGTTATATCTGACTTTAGTTCTATATCCTGGGTTTTCATTTGTGTAGATAACCTGTTTGTATTGATGCAGTTATCTGTATATGACTTTTAAATGGGTGTATTTGTAGTTTCATATATATATATTCTATATTTATTTTTTTCTTTGCATATTGATCTATTTATATGTATATGTATTTACATTTATGTGGAGATGTATAGCTGTATATTTGCATTGATGTAGTTGCATGGATATTAATATTGGTACAGTGCTATTTGTATATTGATGGGTTTGGTTTATGTATCTATTTACATATAGTATGTAATATGTAATGTTTAATCTATATGTGGACCAGTAGATTGTTATAGTTTTATATATATTTATATATATGTGCATACATATGTATATAGTTTTAAATAAACATGTATGGAGTAGTATAGTTGTATAACATTAACTGCTGAGTTCTTAGTGTAGGGCTATTTAGAGAGGGAATGCATATTTTCGTGTTTCTACATGGGCTATAAGCTTGTATGTAATAAATTAAGTTGTTAAACACCTAAGTGATCTTTGTGTATAGTGAGTTGTTGTAGAGTTGGCAATAAATTAAGGTTTTATTAACTGAAGTTGATATTTGTATATTTTTGCCTAGCATTGGTTTAGAAATGTAATAAATCCCTTTTTCTAACATTCACTGAGATCTGTATAGTTCTGTATTGTCAGCATGGGTGTAGCAATTTTTAATAAATGACATTTTTCAACTGAAATTGGTTCTTGTGTATTTGTCAATCAGCAGTGCAGCTGTAACAATCTGCATGAAATGGCATTTGCCAGCTGAGATGGGTGTTGTGTGATTTGTGCTATCCAAAGCAATGAGCAGGTGTAAAGGTGATGATGCTGGGGGATTTTGGCCATGAAAATCTCCAGCCATGCCCAGCACATGCCCTGTGTGCACTCAGGCTGGGCAAGGAAAGCGCAGATCTGGGATGGCAGCAGAGCCACACATTTCCTAAGAACTCCCTGCAAAGCCTGCTGAGAAAACTCTGGGACTCCACTGAGTGTAGAACTGCTCTGTGGATTTTCAGATCATTCTATTGATGTTTGGTTCTTTATATACAAGCGTATATAAATATAAATATAAATATAAATATAAATATAAATATAAATATAAATATAAATATAAATATAAATATAAATATAAATATAAATATAAATAATATATATATAAATTTGTGGGCAGTACTTATGAGATGGAACATACTTGATTGTGGAAACTGAAATGGATTTTTCTGTCTTTATCTGTAGAGTCAGCAGAGTTGTACCATTCTGTAACCATCTTTGACTTGAAATTGGTCATTGTATAGAAGCATCACAGTTGTAACAGTCTGTAATGAATTTCCCTTTGAAACTGCAATTGGCTTTGGGGCCCTTCTCATTTCCATGATGAGTGACCACATCAATGTTTTCCCAATATCTTCAGTGATCATTAAGCATTGGTGAGTGTATGACAGGCTGTGGCACCCAATTCCTCACAGGTCTGTCAATCTGTGGGTAATAGAACCTGACTGAGGTTATTTGTTTATGAGTTGTGGTCCATCTCTAGAACTCCCTCAGGCAGCACTCTGGCTGGGGAGAGGAAAAAATGTAATGGGATTATGACATTTATTCTCTTTTCACACATATTAGCACTAAGATGCAGCCTCAGCTTAGTAAGGAAAATGATAGATTTTCTTTAGTGTGGAATATACTGGTGTAAGAATAGCCACAAACTAAGCTGTAGGAACTGTTCTTGGTCTTAAGAGGACACTGGGTGCAAGAAAGCAGCACAATGTTAATGATTCACCTCTTAGGTAAAACCAAAAGGGTTCATGGTGTAAATCTACCTGGTGTTGGAAATAACCAATGGGCTGGGGCTGAAGTCTGGGAGTCAAACATTTGAAAAAGAGACCTGGCAAAGCCAGTCCAAGGTGCAGGCAGGCACTGGGCTCAAGGCAAGAGGGAGCTTGTCCTGGCAGCCCTGGGAGGGACTGCAGGCAGAGGAGCTGCCGGCGGCAGGGAGCAGCTCCTGCTGGCACTGCAAGGGAAGGAGCGGCAGCGTGCAGGAGGAGCGGGCACATTGCTGATGGACATGATGATGATGATGATGATTAACCCTGCCCCACTGACAGTTCCCTGGCATGTGCAGATGCCTCCAGGTGGCCAGAAGAAACATCAGGCTCTTTGGCAGCGTTCCCAAAAAGGCCACAGGACAAATGGGAACATCACTCTCACTCACCCAGCCAGGCTGTCCCACAGACTCTGAATTTGGGCATTGCAGGGATCAATCCAACAGATCACCTGCACTTCTCCAAAGCCTGAGCAGAGCTTTGCTGAGAATTCAGCACTGCCCACAGTGCCCGGGGCTGACACTGAGCGAGCCCTGCATGGGCTGCTGCCCCAGCACCATCCAAGGCTGCCTGGCTGGCACAGCAGGAGCTGGTCCCTCTGCCAGGGGTTTATCCCATCCCTGGAGGAGCTCTTGGAGCCCTGAGAGGAGCACACAGCACTGAGCACGGGCTGCTGAACTTCCATGTCCTTGTTCGTGACACTCTGGGACAGGCTCGGATCAACAGGCCAGAATGATCTGAGCAGGGCAGATGCTGGTTTTATCCACACCTGGGCCAAACAGCACCGTAGGAAAAGTATCACTGGCAGCTGTTCTTGGTTTGGCCATTTTTATGATTAGCAACACGTTTGTATCCCAATTCAGCTTTATTTGACTCTGCAATTTCTGGGAGCACAAAAATTATTTTCACAAACATAAGAAAATTGTATGACTGTAATTTTAAGTGCATATGAAGCTAAATGTAAACAATCCTTATATTAGATAGGAGTTGCCTGCCTAAAGAACCTATGACTTTGCACCTATTATTTCCCTGATTTTGTATCTTTCAGAGGAAGCAGCACAGTTCATTTGAACGAAGCCCTTCCTTACACTTAAGAGAAAAAACAAGTTGTATGAGAGCTCTGCCAGCTGTGAATGCATGAAGAATTGTACTGCTATGGAAAGTGTACACTGTTTAACTACATTTTTAGGAGAAGAGCTAGTATATAAATTCATTAATGAAGGAAAGTACCGGAATTTGAATTTTTCTTGTATAATATCAATTTCCCAAAAGGTTTTGTGACTGTATTTTTCCCTGTATGCAGACTTCCCTGGCAGTGACATCTGTGCTGGGTGCTGGATTGGATATCTTGGTCTGGGGAGATGCCTTTAGTTCATGGCACACACAGGTCTCAAGAGGGTGTCCGGGTGTCCCTGTGCTCTGGCACCAGCTGAGGTGTGCAGCATTTCTAGGGCTGCCTCCAGGAGTGATGAGCTCGAGTTAAAGCTGTGCCTTCTGCTGAGCAGCTGCTGCCACCTGACAAGGAACAGCTTGGCCTAATATAATAAACAGAGGCATCTACATTTCTTACTAATCCCAAGGTCTGATAGAATGGTTCTTCATCCTGCTGTGATCACTGAATCACAGGGTTAATGTCTACAAATGTCCCACTTTGTCTGCTTTATCCCTGCCAGCTCCATGAGCCTCGATATCCTGCTGCTCAACTTCCTTGAGAAAAACTGTCCTTTCCTTGGAACAAGGTTCTTCACTAACAGTTTGACTCAAAAGTTGCTCACTGATGTCTCTCTGATTCCCAAGTTATTTCAGATCTACAGCTGCCTTTTAGGGATATACCCTGCTGCTCATTTGATTTCTGAGGGATCTTCTTTTACCATTTTCAGGATTGAGCTAGAAGAAGCAAGTCAGGGTTCAAGGGAAGGACTTGTGTTTCCTACTTCATCCAGGGTCATTTAATTTGAAAAGTTTTAGACTTGGATTTTGAACAGTGAATTGTCTTTGGGCCAGATTTAAAAATCTCTCAACACACTCATGTTTTCAACATGCAAGCTTTTACACTCAGATTAGTCTCTTTCACTGAATGTTAGTAAAAAATTTAATGGGTGATGAGCCCTCCATTTAGTGTTTTTCCTTAATGAAAATTCCATAGTGATGCTGAATAAAGTGCTTGATTTGGATACTCCTGGAAACTCCATGCTTTCTTTCTCCCCTTCCTTCCTTCAATGTATGGAATACCAACATTTATGCCATGAGAGTTTTTCCCCATGTGTTTGTTTGAAGATCATGCATGTAGTAATGTTAAAATCATCTGATATAGAATCATTTTCCCACATACTTAATTTTTGCCTCCAACTACATCCCACCTAGACATCTTTTTCACCTACTTCCACTCTGATAATTGACCAGTCTTTTCTCTCTTGGATCACTAATTTGTCCAAATAAGACTAAAATGCAATGATCCCTTGAAACATGGTCATCTAGTCACTATAGTTTATATTTCCCCACTTATTAGGTATCAGGACTTAATTCTGACATGTAATAAATAGTATTTCAGCTTGAAGAGGCAGAGGACATGAATTCAATTGAAATCAGTGCATTAATTTTGCCTTCAGAATTCCTCATGAACTGTTTCAAGTTTGGATGAACAATTAATGCATCAGTGACTTTAACAGACAGGGAAAAGATGATGATGAGTAAGCAAATAATGGCTTGCTTCAGCACACAGCAGTCTGCAGTTTAAAAAGTGAATTTCATCATGTTTTGGAGGTTTTGAAGAAGAAAACGGAGAATAAAAATCTTTAAATCTTTGCAAGTCTCCTACATAATTATGTCAGTGTTAATGTGAGAATCTACAGAGTATCCTGCTTAATGATATACGTAGGTGTGGAGGTTTTTTATTCATTCATGGGTATATTTGTGGAAATAATCATAGATAAATGACTTTTTTCTAACCCTTTACAGGAATATTTGCATCTCATGTACATTCATGCTCTAAACTCTATGTGCTGTGGAAAGAACACTAGTGCTTAGATAGCATGGTTTCCTTCCAGATAACTCTTTTTTCCTATTGATTTGAAACTTGTGCCCTGTTCTGCCTGGGGCAGCACAGCAGTGCCACTCAGTCTCCAGATGGAAGCTGTCTTTCCCTTTCTTCATCCTGTTCTGAAATCACCTTGAATTCCTGCCTCCCACAGCTCTGCCCACTGATAAATAAGTGCAGCACCAGTCCATTGTCTCCATACCTGTGCATTATTTGATGCCATTCTACAGAACCTGGTGGAGATGTGTGGGCTGTGAAAGTATTCAAGGATTTCTGTATTTTCACACCTGAATATTGTCACAAATTTAATAATGCCTCTTCTGCCTAATGCAAAGTTTTAAATTTAAAGGAAGTTCAAAAAACACACCTATAATTATTATAATAAAAAATTTAATTTTGCCACAGTATTTTCTTCAAATCTGCACAATTTCAAATTAGAGGTACTGGGCTTCCACCTTGTACTGAAATATTTTAATTCAAAGGATAAACCAAGAGGCTTGAAGAAAAGAATTGTCCAGCAGAAAGCCACTCCAAATACCATACAAGTCCAAATGAGAGAAGCAGTTATCAACAGTGAAATTTCTTTATTGTTCATGTTCAATATTAACTTCTTTCTATTTCTAAAACTTCCTAAACTTCTTTGATCTAATCCTACATTTTGAACAAAGAATCAAGTCCTCAGTTCTAACATAAACTACTGTTCAATACTAACTTATATAATCCTAAACACCTAATCTCAAATTTGAAATAAAAATCCAGAGGTCACTGATTTGTGTGGCTGAAGCAGATGTGTGGTGCCAGGACTCCACTTATTGCTTGTCAAATTCAGATATTTGGTTCTGAATATGGGACAGCTTTTTGTGGAGGTACTGGCACCTGCTCTTCATTTCAGAGTAGCTGGGGCTACCCTGTGAAAGAGAAAGCAAAAGAGAATTAGGGCATGCAAATATTTCTGCAGAGTTTAGAATCTGATGTCCTTTGCTTTAAAAAAGCCTTGAGCCACACTCAGCAGTAACCATGGCCCTGCAGGTCTGGTGCCACACATACCTGCTGCAACTGCTGATACTCTGTCAGGATTCGATGAAGCAGCATCTGCAGAAAAAAACCATGAAGAATGTTTTATTACAACCATAAAATGTAAACCAAGGTAAAACAGTAAAATACCCTCAGTTTGATTCTAGACATTTTCTTCCCTGTGAGCCACCACTCTTCTGGGAGCTTGGCAAAAACCAATCCCCAGCTCCAGCATCCCCCAAGATCTGCAATTAAGCCTCTCAATAGGGAACAGAAGGAGCACATGCTCCAAGACTCTGCTTGGGACACACCTCACCTTACTCTTTGTTCACAGACAGCTCAAACAGGGTGTTTTGGGCAGGATCTCACAAAAATTAGACCCAGCCCAAGCAGTGTCTGAGCACATGTGCCAATGCTGCAGTTTCCCTTTGTCTCACTGAGCAGCTCCAGGGAATCCAAGTCATTGCTGGGATGAAACACACTCCTCGCAGTTTTATCTTTCTTTACCTGATAGGCTTCAGACCCTGGAATCAGACTCTTCCATTGCTCATAAAACTGTGTGAAATCTTTGTTGATCTTATCAATCTGAAAATGTAAATTCCTGTATTCCTCATACTCTGCATTGAAGTCATCCTTGTAGTGCTGGCGTTGCTCCAAGGAGACTATAGCAATGTATTTTCTAAAGGAAAAAAATAGATCATTTATCTCTGAGTGAACTCCAAGAGAACATTCTAATGTGTTCCTATTCCATAAAGCTCATGTGTCATTTTGCAGCTACCATGTGGCAAATGTCAAACACAGACTCCCAAGGTTCAAGTTAGTTGCTCTGGGACTGACTGTTTCTACATGCAAGTTCTTTGCTTTAAGAGGATGTAGTCAGGTCACTCCAGAAATCTGCTACATTTCTATGACACTTAGTTACTTACAGTTTATATTGTAGAGGTTTCCTTCATTAGCAAGTGAAGCACATTTAGAAAATATTGGCACTTCTTTCAAATATCAAATGACCAACAAAGACCACAATTTCAGGAAGAGAATAAACATTGCTTAGCTATATTATATAGGAAAAACTTTTAAATATACATTTACTTTTGAGAACCCATCTGAAATACACTTTTGGCAGGAACTGAATTTATGGTTCTGGTTACACAGAGTTGAACTTATGAGCCCCATTGATGTCTGCCTGTCTAACAGCAAAGCAGAGCTCATGATAATATCTGATTCTTCTAGTGGACAGCATTTGCAAAAATGACCCTTGAACTGAGGTGCTTGTAATGCAGCCATTAAAAACAAACTCCGTATAAGTCTGAAAGTGCAACTACAAAAACGCAAACCACATCAGCTCCTAATGAGGGTAAAACTCATTAATGCCTGAAGCAATTGATGGGTGAAAAATTTTCTTCATTCCCTTCTCATCCAAATAAAAATGAGTAAGGTTTACCAAGCTCGTGATACAAATCCAAGAAGCAGCGTCAATGAGAATAATAGACACCACTTCCCAACACTGACACACCAATGCTTCTGCTCCTCCTGGCCTGCACACCAGCTTCTTTTGAATGACAAAAACTCCCTCACATGGGAAAAAATCCTTGTAAACACCCTGAGATTAATTGCTACAAGCATTAAAACATTAACAAGTTGAAATTCAGTACCAGGACAGAGAGCAGCTTGTGCCAGGGATGCATCCCAGGCCAGATGCACCTGACTGCTGTGCTGGTGTCTTCTGAAATCCACAGATGTCTTTCAACATCTGGGGAGGTACTAGAGAAGAAATAGCCTGGACTTCTGGGTTCTGCCCAGTGACATTTCCTAGCAAGAGTCCTTGCACAGGCCTCACTCAGCTGCTCCCCTGCAGGACCACCTTGCCCTCAGCCTTCCCACGGAGCATCCCTGGCTGTATCCAATGTGACCCAGGGCCCTGCAGTGCCTGCTCCAAAGGGCACAGCTGCCCCAGAGCCCCAGGGCTGCAGGAGGCCTGGGTGCCCTTGCCAACATCACTGCTCTGACAGCAGCTGGCAGCCATTCCAGTGTTTGATACCACACACACACAGTTCTGCCTCCCCTCCTGCACTGCAAATACAAGGGAGGGATGCAGCACCACTGCTGCAGCTGACCCTGAGCAACTGCACTGCAGGAAGGGAGGGCCAGCCCAGCCTGAACCCACCTCGGTGTTCATTTCAGCTCTTAGCTATGCAGGGCCAGCAAAACCTTCTCAATATCATCCTTTCAAAACTGGGAAGAGCTTCACAGGGCACTCACTGCGAGTGGCAAGGCTCAACTGCTCTTTCACTCACCTCAAGTAGTCTGCTTGGGTGTTTGTGGCAGAGCATGTGGAGACAACGGAAGTTTGTTTTCCTTTTCCTGCAGAAAAGCAGAATTTTTGACACTCTTCATCAGGAGATCTTTCAAAAGCCAAAAAATACCCACTGGATGGTCTTGTAAAAGTCCTTCAGAGCTTTGTTATCACAGTAAATTACTCTGAAAAAAGCTCCAAAAATCAATAATGGGGCACACAGAATTTTCTATCCAGTAGCCAGTTCTGGGCTGTAGAAAGAAGGCATGGCCACTTTTCTCTACTGCACTACCATTGTGTAAAGCCCAGCTCAGCTTTTCTGTTTTGAATGCATGAGGTGGCATCTCCACAGCCATTCCAGTCATGCAGCAGCAGATGCAGTTTCACAAAACACAACAGCTTGATATAGACAGAGGGGGAGAGAGAGTGATGAACATGGAGGTTCTAAAAAGAAATAGAGAAAAAGGCTGGAGTTCTTCTCATGCCATGTTTTTATGGCCACTTCCTTGTCCATTCCAGAGGCCCAAAGTTCGCATGAAACAAAGTTTGGATGAAAATTTTCTGCACTCTTGTCAGCAGGAGAGTCACAGTATGTTCAATACAACCTGTAAGAAGAGCTTTGCTGTGAGCATTTCATTTCCAAAAGTGCATTTGCTCTCATGGCTTAGTCAGCACAAAAGCTGCAGCCTAAGCCCCAACTTGAAACACAGTCCAGATTTTTCCTTCACCAGCTGCTCTGAATTTTGTGGCTCCTAAAGAACAATGCTCACGTGTTTTTAGACTCAAGCAAGAATCTTTTTCTTGCTGTAGAGACTGTGTGTAAGGAAAAGACACTTGCATCCCTTCCAGCCCGAGATCTAAGAGCAGCTGTGACCATCTGTACCTGTGGGTACTCAAATCTTGGGCAGTACAAAGGTGGAACCTCCAGAGCCACCTGGGGACCCCCACCACTGACAAGACCAAGGGTGAAGATGGACTGGCTGTACCACAGAGAATCCATGTGGTGGTGATGATTTCATACCTAATGTTTCTCTCTTCTCTACACCCCACCTCTCTTCTCTTATTCCTTTCTATCTCTCTGGGTTGCATTTACTGTTAATAACATCTGTACAATTGAAAAGGATCTCACTTGTTGCCTAATTTGGGTAGGAGCTTCTCTGAATAGCCAAATCACCACAGTTCTCCAGGGAGGAGTTATGAAAAGCAGCATATTAATACCTTCATCGAAATCCAAAGGATGTGACTGCTTCAGCCTTTCCAATTCATTTTTCTCCCCGTTTGAATTGGAGATCTCCATCTGCTCCATGGCAGGCTCTGGGACTCTAGAACTCTGGAACTTGTTGTTCTGGTGCACCTCATGGGTGAAGGGGGAAATGGAGCCAACCCTTGGAGACATGTTCTGATTACAAAAGGCTGTGGAAGGCAGCACCCGGGAGGAAGAGAGACCTCCAGCTGCTGGCTGGATGTGACTGGTGAACTGCTGGTGACCAATTCGCCTCTTCTTGCTCAGCACAGGACTGGTGAAGTCAGAAGCCAGAGGCCGTTTCTGCATCAATAACAAAATAATTAATTCATTAATCTATGATCAGGATTTGCTCCCATTTGTAAAATAGCAGCATTTCTGAAGTGCCAATGGTTAAAAACAAATTTTCCTTAAATAAAAAATCATTCAGGCTCTATGTCATTTTTACTTTCTCATCAAGACTTCAAGTCTGTAGCTAAAAGGTTTTGGTAGAAAGGCACTCCCTTCTGCAGCTCTATCTAAGGCTTCCCCAAAATGGGGAGGTCCAGTTGTTTTTTTCTAGCTGCCAATTCATGCTTGTACACAGCTCTTGATGTCACACATACACATGATTTACTAAAGAGTCTGTTTTAGCTGTCTCCCTGTTAAAGACAAGATCAGTGCATCACTGACACAACCCAGGAGTTCAGGGTGTGCTGGTTGGTTGTGAATTCTCATCAGCATGATGAAAAAAGACATCAGTCACATGTCAGGATAATCTTGTGCTTTTAGGTGCAGTTGCCTTCACTCCAGCAGCCACTCCACTCTTTAAACTCAAAAGCTGATGGCTAAAATATTCTTTACTTTATACAAGAGACTTTCACAAGTGGTGACTTATGAGCTCTTCCATTTTCTTCAGTTCACTTCCATCTCTCAGTCCTCCCAATGACCTTGTGCTGGCTCACATGGCACAACACACAGCCACAAGCTCCTCACTCCCACAGCAAAATCCAGGACTGAGGATTGAGTAGAACAGGACAGCCATGCTATTCCCTGGCAGGGCAAAGGAGGAGCAAAATTAAGGCAGAGAAGGGAGTGAGGGAATATCACACTTCTCTAGATCCTGTGCTGGTCCTGTCACATGGATAGTGTAGATCTGGAGTAAACAATGAGAATGAAAGCAAGAGAGAGGGAAAAGGAAGCCAGAGGGCCCCATCTGCCCCACCCTTTTATGTACAGCAGCCTCTTATGTACAGTAGTCTTTTGTCCCAGTTTTGTCATGCATGCAGAGCCAGCCCTTTGAGCCCTTCTGCAGGCAATGAGTTGAGATCAGGGACTGAGCTCAAGTCTCCAGGCAGAGCAGAAAGTTGGCTCAGGACAGTGCTGCTGCACCCCTGCAGGATCCTCTCTTCTGATCACAACCTTCCTGCCAAAGCAGTCAGAATGCCTGAGGCACAACATGCTTTGGCCTGGTCCTGCACATGCACATCACAGCTTTTACACCATAAGCAGAGGGCCAAACCTTAATACACAATAAAGAATGTTAAAAATGCAGCAAATACCTGAGCAGGTCTTGCTGGAGCATGTGTCTCAGAAGGTCCTGGAGATGGTGCTTGCCTGGTGCTGGTGGGGTTCTGAGATGGAGTTGATTTGCTGTGAGGATGGTGAAACATTTCATGTTCCAAGGCCTCAATATCAGCAGTCATAGCTCTTTTGTTTCAGGTTATACAGACATTCAGTGTCAGGACCAAGGAAACAGCATGAAGCTGATTTGAGGGAGCTTTAGGCTGGATATCAGGAAACATTCTTGCCCCAGAGAGCGCCCAAGCACTGGAACAGGCTCTCGTGGCCCCTGGTCACTGTAGCAGGAGCTCAAGAAGCATTTGGACAACAGTCTTGGGCACAGGGTGTGATTCTTGTGGTGTCCTGTGCAGGGCCAGGGAGTTGAACTGCAGGACCCTGATGGGTTGCTGCTGACTCAGCATATTCTAACAAGTGAGGCTTCATCTCCCAGGGTGTTTGTTCTGAAGAGTCTCTTCTCCTTCCTCTAAAGACTGAACTTACCTAGCAAGTATCACCTTCAACTTCTCCCTATCCATTTCAGTGTAGCCAGGCCAATCAGTCTGAAGGGTCTGAAACAGATGTTCCTTCAGACTGAAGGAATTATCCTTTAGATTCAGGTTGGCTACCTACAGGCAGACATTTCAGAAAACAAACCTTTATTATGGTTGCTAAATGCAAACTACAGAAATCCAGCTGGTTCTGAACACCTCTTTGTGTTCACCCAACTGGAACTGAACAATATCCTTTGACACAGAGAGGATTTATTCCTCTATCACATGAGTTTTAAGCTGAATCAAAGTATCACTGATTGGAAACAAGGGAGTATTCATATTTCATAAGTGTGCCTTTCAAAACAACATTTAGTGTCACAATGTGTAAGCAGAGCTGGTCAGGCCCAGTGTCCCTCCCTCTTCATGTGGCAGAGCCACGGTTCATTCCTGCCGAGTCCTTCTATGGGAAAGTCGTGCTCTTGTCTTGTTCTATTCCTTTGACAGTAAATGAGGTTCGTATCTTTCTCAAAACAAATACAAAATCTACTCAAAAAGGTAAATTGACGTAGTAAAACCTCAAGACCACTGATATGAAGTGTGCTGGTTTAGACTTTATCACCTGACACTGCTGAGAGTTCCTGATGGGATGGAGACAGGAAAATCTCCATCAATTTGATCGCTATAACACATTAAATAACTCAACAACACACCACCATCATCTCTCAAAATCTGCCCTTTTTCTTTCTTTGAAAACATAATAAACACTGATATTGCTCTGGTGGTCTCTGTTGATGTCTGTCTCTCGTTATAAAAAAATGTAAAGTAACAAATATACCCAGAATCAAGAATTCATGTCTTAAAACCAGAACTAAGATTGTGTTGGAAAGGGAAGCAAGTATGTGAATCCATTTAAGAAGCAACTCTGTGCATCCAAAACTGTGTCCATCTGAATTATCCCCTCGGACGTTGCTCATAGCAAAAGAGGAAATATTCTGATGATCTATGAATATTTGCATAATTCAACAACAGCCATGTTGAACTGGAAATATTTTAAAAGGAAAGTTTCTTATTTAAACAGTGGAGGAACAAGTAAAAATTAAGGATAAAAGAACAACGTGACAGAAGAAAATTGCTGGAGCCAAACTGCACAATCTCACCTGCTGGAGGATCTTGCCAAGGGTTCCCTTGTCCTTTTGCATGACTCCATCTCTCTGCAAGCGGGCAAGTAACTCTGGCTTCTTGTACGTCCTCAGAGCAAGCAAATGAATCACCCTGTCCCTGTAGGGTCGGCGATAAACAGCAGTGCAAGGACTCTCTTCACTGTCCGCTGGCTTCATGGCTGTTTCCTTCTTCTCAGGTGCACAATGTGAAATGTTTGTTTGGACTCTTATGATGTCTACTTGTTTTCCCAAAGGAAACAAAAACAGAAAAAGGAATGTCATAAGGGGAATTTGGGAGAATGCAAGCAAGTTGATTTAAAATTATGATGGAATTCTTTGAGACAGAGTTGAACTTGCATATCCTTGTGGATCACTGTGAGGTCAGAATATTCTCTGATTCTGTAACAAAGCCCAATCCCTGACTGGCACTACATGGAGCATGTTGCAAGGCCACCTTCTACCCTACCAGCAACCAGACCTGTCTCACCCGAGCTCCTCTGTGCCAGGCCAAAGCAAAATTTGCCAGCCCCAGTTCCACAATTGTCTCACTACTGCCACTCTTCAATACCAATTGCTCAATGTGAAGTATTCCCTTAGGATCTATGCAAACTCTCACCAAGAATCACAGAAATCATCATTCACATGTGAAACAGCATATCCCTAATGAGAAATTTGTGGTTTTAATTTTGTCTCTCCAAAAAGACACAACACTGTCCCCTTAAAATGCTCTGCACTAAGCTAAGGCAGAGCAAGAGCTGCACTTTCAGTGAGTGACCATCACTGAGCCTCCAATGCAGCCAAGAGTTCAAGGAGAAAGCCATCCTTTCCCAATTGCTGGAATTTATAGGCAAGGGCTTCCCTTGAAATCCAATGCCTGAGTACAACTGAATTGGCCAGAGCTCAGCTGACAAACCAGGTGAGAGTGTTTCCCAAAAAGATCACAAGGTTTGGGCAGCACTCCAGGCTGGGATTTATCTGGTACTAAGGAAGCACATGCTGGAGTGAGCTCCAAGAAGAATTTCAACTGTAAAAGCTGAATTTTGACTTGAACAGGCACCAAAACCCTTTGTGTTTTCCTCAGCTCTAGATGCGATTGTTTGCATAGGTGTGAAATGGAAACAGTTTACCTCAGGTTACTCAGATGTAACAAAATTTGGATTGTGTCCTGAACTCATTATTTAGTCTAGAATGTGCCACCTTGGAGCTCAAACATCGCTACAATGTCTACTGGCATAAGCATACTTTTTAACAAAAACAACCTACTGCCATCCAACTGCTTCATTCTGGAAACAAAATTGGCTGCCAGGGAAGCTAAAAAGGTGTTCATCTGAAATTTGCCTGAACTTTTAATGCAATTGAAGTATTCACTTGCAAAGATCGCAAAAGAAATATTCAACAGTCTTCTAGAAATCCCTCAATATTTTGCTTGTGAGAATGCCACTTGTGACTTGTGCTTGTGAGAGTGTCATTTGCACGAAGTGCTGCCTCAGCACAATTCCACTAATGTTTCTGTTTCAGTCATCAGCAGTGGCAGAGCTTAGGACAGGGACTGGGCATGAAGGGGAACTGGGAGTCACCTGAACTTTGCATCCTTTTATGTCAGCTTCATGAATGAGTTTGCTCTAAGAGCATCCGTGCATTTATGAAAGAATGGGAACAAATCACGTAAGGTGCCAAACACATCAACATGGATTATTATGCAGCTTTTCATTGCTTGTTTAGCCTACATTTTCTCCTGGTTACTGAATTTAAATAACTTTGCAATTAATTGTTTAATTAATCATAGGCAGTGTGTTCATCTTAACCATTGCAATTTTCTGCCTTACAAAGCAAGTAGCTAGGTGTCTTTTGGCAATCTATTGTCAGAGTTGGATTGTTAGATCCCCAAAGTTTTTCATTTTTCTAAACTAACCCTGATAACATTCGATAAACAAAGCCTGAAGGCTTCAAAATCTGGATACCTTGAATCTAAACTTCAAGCCCTCCAAGAACACATTGGAATGGCCAGAACATAAAGAAGAAACTAATAAAGACATTTCAGCCTCACAGGTTAAAAGAACTTTTGTGGGGAAAAAAACTAAAAACACACTGAAAAAAAGGGACTAATTTGCATGAGAAGGGAGAAATCAACATCCAATACAAGTGAGAACAATAAGTAGTAAATGAGGAGTGTGTATCATTTAGAACCAATGGACAGGAATTTCTATGTTTACTAAAAATATATGAGTAAGTATAAATGCTTAGAAAGTGGCATGTATGTGGCTGGAGCTCTCCCCTATGCACCAGAGCTGGCAATAAAATAATGTCTACTTCCAATACTAAAAAAATAACTGCTCCTGGGTTTCATTTATCCTTACATTCTTGGTGACCCTGGTCTAAATATGGAGCAATGAGGAGTGCACTCATTTTGAGCAAGAGCCATTCCCAGAGCATGAATTGAGTGGATGTCAGAGCAGGGGGAATCTCCCCCTTGCACTGGCAGCTCCTCATTGTCATCCCTGGGAGTCGCTTCCCCCGGGGCTGCCTCAAAGGGGCCGTGGGGCACCAGTGGGGCCCAGCCCTGCCCAGCTGGTCCCGCAGGGTCAGCAGCACCTGGCACCAGCACCATGGCCAAGCCCTGACCCAGAGCCGACCCCAGAGCCCGACACAGCCCCTCAGCTGCTGGTGCTGCCCCTCTGGGTCCCCCTGAGGGGCATGGCAGCGGCCGTGGGGGCTCTGCAGGATGCAGTGCGGGCTGGGCCCTGCGGAGCACAGTGGATCGTGCCCAGGCCCGCAGCTCCGCCATCCCGCCCTGCCTCGGCTGATCCGCTGCCACACACACACTGATCCTGCAGCAACATCTGCAACATGGGCAATATGTGCTAGGAAAATATGTGTTCTTTGTTGTTTGGCCTTTCTGGCTTTCAAGGCTCATTAACAGAAACAGACATTTTCTCCATGAAACAAGAAGCACCCAACAAGCTCCAAGCGATGGCCTGGCCTTGGAAAGGCAGGTTACTTGTTGGCTGAATTGCCTTATTCATGTGTAGGGCTTGATAGGCTTCAGTGGCCTCAGACCTAGGGGAGGTTAGCAAGGCTTGGGAAGATGAATGCACCTCGGATGGTGGACACAAAGAATTCGGAATTGCACAAGGACATTTGGAAAAACCCCAAAAATTAATAAAGCCAATGCAGCGACTGTGTTGAATCAGCTCTGTTGGGTAAAAGGTCGTTCCAGCAGGAGCAGACCATGGCCACCCACTCAAGAAATGTCTCACTATAAATGAAGAAAGAGACTGAGCATGCAGAGTAATTAGCATGAGAAGTGAGAAGATCTGTACCGAACAGCAGACAGAATACTAATTATGAAGAGAACTAGGTAAGCTACAGTCAATGATCATGAGTAGCTTTGTTGGCTAAAAAAGTACAAATGCAAAAATGTTCAGGTACTTGTTGTGCTGGCTTTGTGAATTTATCCCTGAGCCCCCCATTTGGCCACAGAACTGTAAATATTTACCTCCACTCAGGTGGATCAGCCTCTTGAGCAGCAGGTGTGAGTTCCAACCAGTGTGGAGCAGCACTCGCTTAAAGGCCTCTGACACCCTCTCTCGCGCAGCCGGGAAGGGTCTGACCCGTCCCTGCCATGTGCTGGTGACAATGGCCACGGGTCCTTGGAACGGGAGTTCCATGTTCCAGGCTGGTGGGATGTCACAGAGGAGCCACACGGGACACACCCGGGACAGATGGAATTCCCAATGGGCACACCTGGGCATGCCCTGCCCTGTCCCATGACTGACTCAGCTCATTTCCAATGCAGGAAGGGGCACTCCGGCAACCCCAGTACTGCAGCTGTGCAAACCAGGGCTGATTAAGTGTTTCTGCACAAAAGTGCTGTACTTGGCTGCCTCCAAGAGGAAGGTGCATCTTAACACCTCTCACTAGGACAGCAAGGTGCAGCCCTCCCAGCACTGGTCGATGCTGTGAATTTACGCAAAGCAGCCCAAGCTTCCCTACAGCAAACACAAAATAGCTGGGGAAGTTCTCCTGAGTCACAAAGCAGGAGAAATTCCCCTGGTGGGTCGATCCTGCTGTTGGCTGGTCAGTCTGTCACATTCATAT
>NW_027636246.1:0-5000 GCF_903797595.1 Erithacus rubecula
CGGGCAGGGCGGCGACCCGGCTCCGGGGCCGCGTGCCGCGGGAGGGCGCGCGGGTGCAGGCGCCCTCGCGGGGGGGCGGGGCCGCCCGCCGCGGCAGGGCGGCGGACACCGGTCGCCCCGGCTCCGGGGCCGCGTGCGCCGGGAGGGCGCCGCGGTGCAGGCGGGCCGCTCGCGGGGGCGGCGGTCCGCCCCCCGCGGGCAGGGCGGCGGACACCGGGTCGCCCCGCTCCGGGGCCGGCGTGCCGGCCGGGGAGGGCTCCGCGGTGCAGGCGGCCGCATCGGGTGCGCGGTCCCCCCCCCGAGGGCAGGCGTCGGACAACGGGTCGCCCCGGCTCCGGTGCCGGCGTGCCGCCGGGAGGGCGCCGCGGGGTGGCAGCCGGGCCGCTCGCGGGCGGCGGGTCCGCCCCGCCGCGGGCAGGGCGGCGGACAACACCACGGTGTCGCCCCGGCGCCGGGCCGGCTTCCGCCGGGGAGGGCGCCGCCTGGGTGGAGGCGGCCGCTTCAGCGGGGGCGGCGAGTCCGCCCGCCGCTGCAGTGCGGCGGACCCGTCGCCCCGGCTCCGGGGCCGCGTGCCGCCGGGGAGGGCCGCGGGGGTGCAGGCGGCCGCTCGCGGGGGGCGGCGGGTCCGCCCCGCCGCGGGCAGGGCGGCGGACACCGGGTCGCCCCGGCTCCGGGGCCGGCGTGCCGCCGGGGAGGGCGCCGCGGGGTGCAGGCGGCCGCTCGCGGGGGCGGCGGGTCCGCCCCGCCGCGGGCAGGGCGGCGGACACCGGGTCGCCCCGGCTCCGGGGCCGGCGTGCCGCCGGGGAGGGCGCCGCGGGGTCGAGGCGGCCGCTCGCGGGGGCGGCGGGTCCGCCCCGCCGCGGGCAGGGCGGCGGACACCGGGTCGCCCGGCTCCGGGGCCGGCGTGCCGCCGGGGAGGGCGCCGCGGGGTCGAGGCGGCCGCTCGCGGGGGCGGCGGGTCCGCCCCGCCGCGGGCAGGGCGGCGGACACCGGGTCGCCCCGGCTCCGGGGCCGGCTTGCCGCCGGGGAGGGCGCCGCGGGGTGGGGGCCTTGTGTCCGCCGGCGGCAGGGTAGACCTGGTGTCCGCAAGCGGCGGGGTAGACCTGGTGTCCGCAATCGGCGGGGTAGACCTGGTGTCCGCAAGCGGCGGGGTAGACCTGGTGTCCGCAAGCGGCGGGGTAGACCTGGTGTCCGCCGGCGGGTACCGGTGTCCGCAGGCGGCGGGGTAGACCTGGTGTCCGCCGGCGGCGGGGTAGACCTGGTGTCCGCAGGCGGCGGGGTAGACCTGGTGTCCGCCGGCGGCGGGGTAGACCTGGTGTCCGCAGGCGGCGGGGTAGACCTGGTGTCCGGCGGCGGCGGGGTAGACCTGGTGTCCGCCGGCGGCGGGGTAGACCTGGTGTCCGGCGGCGGCGGGGTAGACCTGGTGTCCGCCGGCGGCGGGGTAGACCTGGTGTCCGCCGGCGGCGGGGTAGACCTGGTGTCCGCCGGCGGCGGGGTAGACCTGGTGTCCGCAAGCGGCGGGGTAGACCTGGTGTCCGGCGGCGGCGGGGTAGACCTGGTGTCCGCAAGCGGCGGACATCAGGTCTACCCGGGTCCGGGACAACAGGTATACCTCGCTCCGGGACACCAGGTCTACCCTGCACTTAGTCTCCGTGCGGCGGACAACAGGTCTACCCAGCTCCGGGACAACAGGTCTACCCTGCACTTAGTCTCCGTGCGGCGGACAACAGGTCTACCCAGCTCCGGGACAACAGGTCTACCCCGCACTTAGTCTTATGGGCTGGGTAGACCTGTTGTCCGCGGAAGTGCACCAAGGGGTCGCTGTGTCTGGCTGCCTCCAGTTGCCTCATCGTAAGAGGCGGCTCGCTCAGCTGCGCCCCCTCGGTCACGTCCCATACGTTCTCTTGCTGCCGTCCGCGGCCTCGGGCTCGTCTATACGTATTATGGGAGGCGAGGTTACGGGCCGCTTCCCCGCAGGTTGACCAGTGCCTGTGTCCGTATGGCGGTGGGACAGAGACCGCGCGTGCGGTCAGCAGACCAGAGAGAAATACCGCCGGTTCCCGTACTACCCAGCTGCTGGGACAGGTTGTGCCGAGGTGTGACGCGAGCTGCTCCCCGGCCCAGGCCAGGTGAGGCGGGGAGCGAGAAACGAAGCCCGCGAGCGTGTCCCGCTCCGGGCACGGCCGTTGCCGGTTCCGTGAAGGAGAAAGGGAGCCGGGCGCGGGCCCGCTCCTCCAGCCCGATGCTGTGTGGCGGTCGAGGCAGCGGCGCCTCGTCCTTTTGCTGCCCGGCCTTAAGCCGGGGCCGAAGGGAGCCGGGCGCGGGCCCGCTCCTCCAGTCCGATGGGAGCCGGGCGCGGGCCCGCTCCTCCAGTCCGATGCTGTGTGGCGGTCGAGGCAGCGGCGCCTCGTCCTTTTGCTGCCCGGCCTTAAGCCGGGGCCGAAGGGAGCCGGGCGCGGGCCCGCTCCTCCAGTCCGATGCTGTGTGGCGGTCGAGGCAGCGGCGCCTCGTCCTTTTGCTGCCCGGCCTTAAGCCGGGGCCGAAGGGAGCCGGGCGCGGGCCCGCTCCTCCAGTCCGATGGGAGCCGGGCGCGGGCCCGCTCCTCCAGCCCGATGCTGTCGTGGCGGTCGAGGCAGCGGCGCCTCGTCCTTTTGCTGCCCGGCCTTAAGCCGGGGCCGAAGGGAGCCGGGCGCGGGCCCGCTCCTCCAGTCCGATGGGAGCCGGGCGCGGGCCCGCTCCTCCAGCCCGATGCTGCGTGGCGGTCGAGGCAGCGGCGCCTCGTCCTTTTGCTGCCCGGCCTTAAGCCGGGGCCGAAGGGAGCCGGGCGCGGGCCCGCTCCTCCAGTCCGATGGGAGCCGGGCGCGGGCCCGCTCCTCCAGCCCGATGCTGCGTGGCGGTCGAGGCAGCGGCGCCTCGTCCTTTTGCTGCCCGGCCTTAAGCCGGGGCCGAAGGGAGCCGGGCGCGGGCCCGCTCCTCCAGTCCGATGGGAGCCGGGCGCGGGCCCGCTCCTCCAGCCCGATGCTGCGTGGCGGTCGAGGCAGCGGCGCCTCGTCCTTTTGCTGCCCGGCCTTAAGCCGGGGCCGAAGGGAGCCGGGCGCGGGCCCGCTCCTCCAGTCCGATGGGAGCCGGGCGCGGGCCCGCTCCTCCAGTCCGATGCTGCGTGGCGGTCGAGGCAGCGGCGCCTCGTCCTTTTGCTGCCCGGCCTTAAGCCGGGGCCGAAGGGAGCCGGGCGCGGGCCCGCTCCTCCAGTCCGATGGGAGCCGGGCGCGGGCCCGCTCCTCCAGTCCGATGCTGCGTGGCGGTCGAGGCAGCGGCGCCTCGTCCTTTTGCTGCCCGGCCTTAAGCCGGGGCCGAAGGGAGCCGGGCGCGGGCCCGCTCCTCCAGTCCGATGGGAGCCGGGCGCGGGCCCGCTCCTCCAGTCCGATGCTGCGTGGCGGTCGAGGCAGCGGCGCCTCGTCCTTTTGCTGCCCGGCCTTAAGCCGGGGCCGAAGGGAGCCGGGCGCGGGCCCGCTCCTCCAGTCCGATGCTGTGTGGCGGTCGAGGCAGCGGCGCCTCGTCCTTTCGCTGCCCGGCCTTAAGCCGGGGCCGCGGCCCGCTCGTCGGGTGCGGCTTTTTTTCGGGGCTGCCGGTCCGGTGCGCGGTGACCGGCAGCCCGGGGCTGGATGTGGCCGGGGTCGCGTTGAGGCTGCCGAGACTTTCCCCGGCCCCTTCCCCGAGAGTCCCCCCGAGCACGGCTCGCTCGGCTGCCGAGGTGGCTGCGCCTCGTCCCCCGCTCCCGACCTGCGTTGCCCCAGTGTGTCCGTGTCGGAAGGGCTTGCGGGGGACGTGCAGTGGGGCGTGTGGCCTCGCCTCCGGCTTCGCCCTGCTTGCCTGTTTCGAGAGAGGGGCTCGGTGACGGGAGTCGCCCCCGCGGAGTTTGGCGGGCCGGGGTTGGCAGCGCCCCGTCCCCGCCGTGCGATGTTGAAAGCGTCCCCCTTCCTCGGCCCTAAGCCGGGGACCCGCGTAGCGGGCAGAATTTTTCAGGGGCGGCGGCCGGTCCCGGTGGCCGGTCGCGCCCCGTAGCGCGGGCCGGAACCCGAGAGAGGAAAGCCCCCGGCGAATGTCGTGGGCGAGGCGGCGGCGCCTCGCCCCGTCTCGGTCCTGGAGGGTGCGACCGAGCCACACCGCGCCTGGGCGGCCAGTGGCGTCTGGCCTGTCCCGGCCGCCGTGGCTGCCGGCGGGCTTGGGTTCGCGAGCGGCTCTGCTTTTTTTCCGTGTGCCGATGTGCGTGGCGGAGTGTGGGGGCTGCCCGCCCGGCCTTTTTTTTTTCCTTTCTCGCGCGGCCTTAAGCCGCGGCACCGAGAAGCGCGCTGACGACGAAGGGTCGCGGGCCACGAAAAGTCGAACCCGGAGAGAGAGAGAGAAGCTGGCCTAGAGAGAAGGGTTTCCGTGTTCCGTGGACGAAGGGGTGTTTAGGGGGGACGTGAGAGGAGGCGCGGGCCTCGCCCCCACCCCTGGCCCGTGACCCCCGTGGCTAGCACGGGTCGTGCGACGCGTAGTGTGCTTTTTCTTTTTCGTTTTTTTTCCGCTCCTTTTTGGTCGTCCCAGGAAAAAGTGGCCGCGGGGCCTTCGTGTCTCACCCACCGATCGATGAGGCTTCATGGGTCGCGTCGGAAAGGGCCCTCGGCCGGCCGGCGGCGGTGTCCGGTTCTCGAGCAGGGCGGTCTCTTTTCCGATCGGCTTCCCGTTGCTGGCGAGGTGTCGCTCTTCCCCCGCTGCTTGGGGAGGAACGTCTTTTACCGTCCCGGGCTGTGTGACGGCCGCGTGGCCCCGCGAGTTCCTCAGGTGTCCTTCGAAGCAGGCGAGGTGCCGGCGCCGGCTTCGGTCCCGAGTAGCGCGCCCCGTGGGTGCCGGCCGCGAGCAGCGCTTGGGCGGCGGTGCGGCTCGAGCTCGAGCCGAGAAAAAAAAAAAAAAAAAAGCAGGCCCCAGAGAGAGGGATGAGAAAAAGCGCTGAGAAGGGG
>NW_027636246.1:17500-25000 GCF_903797595.1 Erithacus rubecula
AAGCTGGAACGGGGTAGACCTGGTGTCCGACCCCCCCACCCCTCCTTAAACCGACCGGCCGGCGTCGGGGTAGACCCTGGTGTCCGCGCGGCGTCGGGTAGAGCCTGGTGTCCGCAAGGCGGCGGGGTAGAACTTGGTGTCCGGCGGCGGCGGGTGTAGACCTGTGCTCCGCAAGCGGCGGGGTAAGCCATGGTGTCCGCCTTCCGCGGGGTTAGACCCTGGTAGTCCGGCGGCGGCGGTGGTAGACCTGGTGTCCTGCCGGCGGCGGGGTAGACCTGGTGTCCGGCAAGCGGGCGTGGTAGACCTGGTGTCCGCCGGCGGCGGGGTAGACCTGGTGTCCGCAAGCGCGGGGTAGACCTGGGTTGTCCGCCCCCGCACCCCGCATCCTATACCGACCGTGCGGCGGGAATAGACCTGGTTTCCGCAAGCGGCGGGGTAGACCTGGTGTCCGCCCCCCCACCCGCTCCTTACCGACCGGCGGCGGGGTAGACCTGGTGTCCGCAAGCGGCGGGGTAGACCTGGTGTCCGCCCCCCCACCCGCTCCTTACCGGCCGGCGGCGGGGTAGACCTGGTGTCCGCCGGCGGCGGGGTAGACCTGGTGTCCGCAAGCGGCGGGGTAGACCTGGTGTCCGCCGGCGGCGGGGTAGACCTGGTGTCCGCAAGCGGCGGGGTAGACCTGGTGTCCGCAAGCGGCGGGGTAGACCTGGTGTCCGCAGGCGGCGGGGTAGACCTGGTGTCCGTCGGCGGCGTAGACCTGGTGTCCGCAAGCGGCGGGGTAGACCTGGTGTCCGCCCCCCCACCCGCTCCTTACCGGCCGGCGGCGGGGTAGACCTGGTGTCCCCCGGCGGCGGGGTAGACCTGCTGTCCGCCCCCCCACCCGCTCCTTACCGGCCGGCGGCGGGGTAGACCTGGTGTCCGCAAGCGGCGGGGTAGACCTGCTGTCCGCCCCCCCACCCGCTCCTTACCGGCCGGCGGCGGGGAAGACCTGGTGTCCGCCGGCGGCGGGGTAGACCTGGTGTCCGGCGGCGGCGGGGTAGACCTGGTGTCCGGCGGCGTCGGGGTAGACCTGCTGTCCGCCCCCCCACCCGCTCCTTACCGGCCGGCGGCGGGGAAGACCTGGTGTCCGGCGGCGGCGGGGTAGACCTGGTGTCCGCAAGCGGCGGGGTAGACCTGGTGTCCGGCGGCGGCGGGGTAGACCTGGTGTCCGCCGGCGGCGGGGTAGACCTGGTGTCCGCCCCCCCACCTCCCTCGATCCCGGCACGGCGGCGGACACCGGGTCGCCCCGGCTCCGGGGCCGGCGTGCCGCCGGGGAGGGCGCCGCGGGGTCGAGGCGGCCGCTCGCGGGGGCGGCGGGTCCGCCCCGCCGCGGGCAGGGCGGCGGACACCGGGTCGCCCCGGCTCCGGGGCCGGCGTGCCGCCGGGGAGGGCGCCGCGGGGTGCAGGCGGCCGCTCGCGGGGGCGGCGGGTCCGCCCCGCCGCGGGCAGGGCGGCGGACACCGGGTCGCCCCGGCTCCGGGGCCGGCGTGCCGCCGGGGAGGGCGCCGCGGGGTGCAGGCGGCCGCTCGCGGGGGCGGCGGGTCCGCCCCGCCGCGGGCAGGGCGGCGGACACCGGGTCGCCCCGGCTCCGGGGCCGGCGTGCCGCCGGGGAGGGCGCCGCGGGGTGCAGGCGGCCGCTCGCGGGGGCGGCGGGTCCGCCCCGCCGCGGGCAGGGCGGCGGACACCGGGTCGCCCCGGCTCCGGGGCCGGCGTGCCGCCGGGGAGGGCGCCGCGGGGTGCAGGCGGCCGCTCGCGGGGGCGGCGGGTCCGCCCCGCCGCGGGCAGGGCGGCGGACACCGGGTCGCCCCGGCTCCGGGGCCGGCGTGCCGCCGGGGAGGGCGCCGCGGGGTGCAGGCGGCCGCTCGCGGGGGCGGCGGGTCCGCCCCGCCGCGGGCAGGGCGGCGGACACCGGGTCGCCCCGGCTCCGGGGCCGGCGTGCCGCCGGGGAGGGCGCCGCGGGGTGCAGGCGGCCGCTCGCGGGGGCGGCGGGTCCGCCCCGCCGCGGGCAGGGCGGCGGACACCGGGTCGCCCCGGCTCCGGGGCCGGCGTGCCGCCGGGGAGGGCGCCGCGGGGTGCAGGCGGCCGCTCGCGGGGGCGGCGGGTCCGCCCCGCCGCGGGCAGGGCGGCGGACACCGGGTCGCCCCGGCTCCGGGGCCGGCGTGCCGCCGGGGAGGGCGCCGCGGGGTGCAGGCGGCCGCTCGCGGGGGCGGCGGGTCCGCCCCGCCGCGGGCAGGGCGGCGGACACCGGGTCGCCCCGGCTCCGGGGCCGGCGTGCCGCCGGGGAGGGCGCCGCGGGGTGCAGGCGGCCGCTCGCGGGGGCGGCGGGTCCGCCCCGCCGCGGGCAGGGCGGCGGACACCGGGTCGCCCCGGCTCCGGGGCCGGCGTGCCGCCGGGGAGGGCGCCGCGGGGTGCAGGCGGCCGCTCGCGGGGGCGGCGGGTCCGCCCCGCCGCGGGCAGGGCGGCGGACACCGGGTCGCCCCGGCTCCGGGGCCGGCGTGCCGCCGGGGAGGGCGCCGCGGGGTGCAGGCGGCCGCTCGCGGGGGCGGCGGGTCCGCCCCGCCGCGGGCAGGGCGGCGGACACCGGGTCGCCCCGGCTCCGGGGCCGGCGTGCCGCCGGGGAGGGCGCCGCGGGGTGCAGGCGGCCGCTCGCGGGGGCGGCGGGTCCGCCCCGCCGCGGGCAGGGCGGCGGACACCGGGTCGCCCCGGCTCCGGGGCCGGCGTGCCGCCGGGGAGGGCGCCGCGGGGTGCGAGGCGGCCGCTCGCGGGGGCGGCGGGTCCGCCCCGCCGCGGGCAGGGCGGCGGACACCGGGTCGCCCCGGCTCCGGGGCCGGCGTGCCGCCGGGGAGGGCGCCGCGGGGTGCAGGCGGCCGCTCGCGGGGGCGGCGGGTCCGCCCCGCCGCGGGCAGGGCGGCGGACACCGGGTCGCCCCGGCTCCGGGGCCGGCGTGCCGCCGGGGAGGGCGCCGCGGGGTGCAGGCGGCCGCTCGCGGGGGCGGCGGGTCCGCCCCGCCGCGGGCAGGGCGGCGGACACCGGGTCGCCCCGGCTCCGGGGCCGGCGTGCCGCCGGGGAGGGCGCCGCGGGGTGCAGGCGGCCGCTCGCGGGGGCGGCGGGTCCGCCCCGCCGCGGGCAGGGCGGCGGACACCGGGTCGCCCCGGCTCCGGGGCCGGCGTGCCGCCGGGGAGGGCGCCGCGGGGTGCAGGCGGCCGCTCGCGGGGGCGGCGGGTCCGCCCCGCCGCGGGCAGGGCGGCGGACACCGGGTCGCCCCGGCTCCGGGGCCGGCGTGCCGCCGTGGAGGGCGCCGCGGGGTCGAGGCGGCCGCTCGCGGGGGCGGCGGGTCCGCCCCGCCGCGGGCAGGGCGGCGCACACCGGGTCGCCCCGGCTCCGGGGCCGGCTTGCCGCCGGGGAGGGCGCCGCGGGGTGGGGGACTTGTGTCCGCCGGCGGCAGGGTAGACCTGGTGTCCGCAAGCGGCGGGGTAGACCTGGTGTCCGCAATCGGCGGGGTAGACCTGGTGTCCGCAAGCGGCGGGGTAGACCTGGTGTCCGCAAGCGGCGGGGTAGACCTGGTGTCCGCCGGCGGCGGGGTAGACCTGGTGTCCGCAGGCGGCGGGGTAGACCTGGTGTCCGCCGGCGGCGGGGTAGACCTGGTGTCCGCAGGCGGCGGGGTAGACCTGGTGTCCGCCGGCGGCGGGGTAGACCTGGTGTCCGCAAGCGGCGGGGTAGACCTGGTGTCCGGCGGCGGCGGGGTAGACCTGGTGTCCGGCGGCGGCGGGGTAGACCTGGTGTCCGCCGGCGGCGGGGTAGACCTGGTGTCCGCAAGCGGCGGGGTAGACCTGGTGTCCGGCGGCGGCGGGGTAGACCTGGTGTCCGGCGGCGGCGGGGTAGACCTGGTGTCCGCCGGCGGCGGGGTAGACCTGGTGTCCGCAAGCGGCGGGGTAGACCTGGTGTCCGGCGGCGGCGGGGTAGACCTGGTGTCCGGCGGCGGCGGGGTAGACCTGGTGTCCGCAAGCGGCGGACATCAGGTCTACCCGGGTCCGGGACAACAGGTATACCTCGCTCCGGGACACCAGGTATACCCTGCACTTAGTCTCCGTGCGGCGGACAACAGGTCTACCCAGCTCCGGGACAACAGGTCTACCCTGCACTTAGTCTCCGTGCGGCGGACAACAGGTCTACCCAGCTCCGGGACAACAGGTCTACCCCGCACTTAGTCTTATGGGCTGGGTAGACCTGTTGTCCGCGGAAGTGCACCAAGGGGTCGCTGTGTCTGGCTGCCTCCAGTTGCCTCATCGTAAGAGGCGGCTCGCTCAGCTGCGCCCCCTCGGTCACGTCCCATACGTTCTCTTGCTGCCGTCCGCGGCCTCGGGCTCGTCTATACGTATTATGGGAGGCGAGGTTACGGGCCGCTTCCCCGCAGGTTGACCAGTGCCTGTGTCCGTATGGCGGTGGGACAGAGACCGCGCGTGCGGTCAGCAGACCAGAGAGAAATACCGCCGGTTCCCGTACTACCCAGCTGCTGGGACAGGTTGTGCCGAGGTGTGACGCGAGCTGCTCCCCGGCCCAGGCCAGGTGAGGCGGGGAGCGAGAAACGAAGCCCGCGAGCGTGTCCCGCTCCGGGCACGGCCGTTGCCGGTTCCGTGAAGGAGAAAGGGAGCCGGGCGCGGGCCCGCTCCTCCAGCCCGATGCTGTGTGGCGGTCGAGGCAGCGGCGCCTCGTCCTTTTGCTGCCCGGCCTTAAGCCGGGGCCGAAGGGAGCCGGGCGCGGGCCCGCTCCTCCAGTCCGATGGGAGCCGGGCGCGGGCCCGCTCCTCCAGTCCGATGCTGTGTGGCGGTCGAGGCAGCGGCGCCTCGTCCTTTTGCTGCCCGGCCTTAAGCCGGGGCCGAAGGGAGCCGGGCGCGGGCCCGCTCCTCCAGTCCGATGGGAGCCGGGCGCGGGCCCGCTCCTCCAGCCCGATGCTGTGTGACGGTCGAGGCAGCGGCGCCTCGTCCTTTTGCTGCCCGGCCTTAAGCCGGGGCCGAAGGGAGCCGGGCGCGGGCCCGCTCCTCCAGTCCGATGGGAGCCGGGCGCGGGCCCGCTCCTCCAGCCCGATGCTGCGTGGCGGTCGAGGCAGCGGCGCCTCGTCCTTTTGCTGCCCGGCCTTAAGCCGGGGCCGAAGGGAGCCGGGCGCGGGCCCGCTCCTCCAGTCCGATGGGAGCCGGGCGCGGGCCCGCTCCTCCAGCCCGATGCTGCGTGGCGGTCGAGGCAGCGGCGCCTCGTCCTTTTGCTGCCCGGCCTTAAGCCGGGGCCGAAGGGAGCCGGGCGCGGGCCCGCTCCTCCAGTCCGATGGGAGCCGGGCGCGGGCCCGCTCCTCCAGCCCGATGCTGCGTGGCGGTCGAGGCAGCGGCGCCTCGTCCTTTTGCTGCCCGGCCTTAAGCCGGGGCCGAAGGGAGCCGGGCGCGGGCCCGCTCCTCCAGTCCGATGGGAGCCGGGCGCGGGCCCGCTCCTCCAGTCCGATGCTGCGTGGCGGTCGAGGCAGCGGCGCCTCGTCCTTTTGCTGCCCGGCCTTAAGCCGGGGCCGAAGGGAGCCGGGCGCGGGCCCGCTCCTCCAGTCCGATGGGAGCCGGGCGCGGGCCCGCTCCTCCAGTCCGATGCTGCGTGGCGGTCGAGGCAGCGGCGCCTCGTCCTTTTGCTGCCCGGCCTTAAGCCGGGGCCGAAGGGAGCCGGGCGCGGGCCCGCTCCGCCAGTCCGATGGGAGCCGGGCGCGGGCCCGCTCCTCCAGTCCGATGCTGCGTGGCGGTCGAGGCAGCGGCGCCTCGTCCTTTTGCTGCCCGGCCTTAAGCCGGGGCCGAAGGGAGCCGGGCGCGGGCCCGCTCCTCCAGTCCGATGCTGCGTGGCGGTCGAGGCAGCGGCGCCTCGTCCTTTTGCTGCCCGGCCTTAAGCCGGGGCCGCGGCCCGCTCGTCGGGTGCGGCTTTTTTTCGGGGCTGCCGGTCCGGTGCGCGGTGACCGGCAGCCCGGGGCTGGATGTGGCCGGGGTCGCGTTGAGGCTGCCGAGACTTTCCCCGGCCCCTTCCCCGAGAGTCCCCCCGAGCACGGCTCGCTCGGCTGCCGAGGTGGCTGCGCCTCGTCCCCCGCTCCCGACCTGCGTTGCCCCAGTGTGTCCGTGTCGGAAGGGCTTGCGGGGGACGTGCAGTGGGGCGTGTGGCCTCGCCTCCGGCTTCGCCCTGCTTGCCTGTTTCGAGAGAGGGGCTCGGTGACGGGAGTCGCCCCCGCGGAGTTTGGCGGGCCGGGGTTGGCAGCGCCCCGTCCCCGCCGTGCGATGTTGAAAGCGTCCCCCTTCCTCGGCCCTAAGCCGGGGACCCGCGTAGCGGGCAGAATTTTTCAGGGGCGGCGGCCGGTCCCGGTGGCCGGTCGCGCCCCGTAGCGCGGGCCGGAACCCGAGAGAGGAAAGCCCCCGGCGAATGTCGTGGGCGAGGCGGCGGCGCCTCGCCCCGTCTCGGTCCTGGAGGGTGCGACCGAGCCACACCGCGCCTGGGCGGCCAGTGGCGTCTGGCCTGTCCCGGCCGCCGTGGCTGCCGGCGGGCTTGGGTTCGCGAGCGGCTCTGCTTTTTTTCCGTGTGCCGATGTGCGTGGCGGAGTGTGGGGGCTGCCCGCCCGGCCTTTTTTTTTTCCTTTCTCGCGCGGCCTTAAGCCGCGGCACCGAGAAGCGCGCTGACGACGAAGGGTCGCGGGCCACGAAAAGTCGAACCCGGAGAGAGAGAGAGAAGCTGGCCTAGAGAGAAGGGTTTCCGTGTTCCGTGGACGAAGGGGTGTTTAGGGGGGACGTGAGAGGAGGCGCGGGCCTCGCCCCCACCCCTGGCCCGTGACCCCCGTGGCTAGCACGGGTCGTGCGACGCGTAGTGTGCTTTTTCTTTTTCGTTTTTTTTCCGCTCCTTTTTGGTCGTCCCAGGAAAAAGTGGCCGCGGGGCCTTCGTGTCTCACCCACCGATCGATGAGGCTTCATGGGTCGCGTCGGAAAGGGCCCTCGGCCGGCCGGCGGCGGTGTCCGGTTCTCGAGCAGGGCGGTCTCTTTTCCGATCGGCTTCCCGTTGCTGGCGAGGTGTCGCTCTTCCCCCGCTGCTTGGGGAGGAACGTCTTTTACCGTCCCGGGCTGTGTGACGGCCGCGTGGCCCCGCGAGTTCCTCAGGTGTCCTTCGAAGCAGGCGAGGTGCCGGCGCCGGCTTCGGTCCCGAGTAGCGCGCCCCGTGGGTGCCGGCCGCGAGCAGCGCTTGGGCGGCGGTGCGGCTCGAGCTCGAGCCGAGAAAAAAAAAAAAAAAAAAGCAGGCCCCAGAGAGAGGGATGAGAAAAAGCGCTGAGAAGGGGCACGGACGGGGGAAAAGAGCCCGTTCCGTGCGCGCACCGCACCGGCGCTCCTTCGCCGCGCCGCCGCCTGCTGCGGAGCGAGCCGCCCCGGTCGAAAGGGGCCTCGGTGTCCGGGTCGCGCCCGCCTC
>NW_027636246.1:35000-37500 GCF_903797595.1 Erithacus rubecula
TTGGGGGGGGGGGTCTGGTTTAGAGCGCCGGTACGCCTGTCCAGGGTATCGGTCGGCTCCCAGACCTCCCCCAGCGACTGGGTAGACCTGGTGTCCTGGAATTTTAATTTTCCAGGCTCAAAGTCTAATTCCCAGTGGGTTGACCTGTTGCCCAGGCACGGGGTTGACCTGTTGCCCGGGCACGGGGTTGACCTGTTATCCAAATTTGACCAGGTAGACCTGGTGACTCGAAATTTACCATCTAAATTGTCCCCCGATTTGGCAGAAAATGAATTGGCTTTGCTGGCGAACTTAGAGTTCTATAGATCGGACTTGTATGTGTATGAGGGTGTTCATTTCTGTGCCGATCGGGTGGGATTGAGCGGGTTGCCTGAGGTGTATGAACAACTAGCACCACAACCGTGTACGGGAGATGGTTCACATTCTGATCTCCCGAGAGATACTAAACTGTTTGTGCTTGAGCAAAAGGGCAGCGAGGAGAAGGAGAAAGTGGACGCGCCAAAAACATCGCCTCAGTCGCCCGGGAAGCCAGGGGAGCAGAAGCCTGAGGAGACGGTGATGGTGACTGTTCCTGACAAAAACCCACCTTGTCCTTGCTGTGGTACCCGGGAAAACTCTGTGTTGGCCCTAATTGAACATCTGAGGGGGTCGCACGGGAAAAAGAGGATTTGTTTTCGGTGTGTTAAATGTGGAAAGGAGGGTACTAACTATCACAGTATTGTTTGTCATTTTCCCAAATGCAGGGGTCCTGTAACTGAAGCGGCTCCAGGTGGGGAGTGGATCTGTGAGGTATGCGGAAGAGATTTTCAAACTAAAATTGGCCTGGGACAACATAAAAGACATGCACACCCAGTGATAAGAAATCAAGAAAGGATAGTTGCTTCCCACCCGAAAGAAACATCTAACCGTGGTGCCCACAAAAAATGCTGGACAAAAGAGGAGGAAGAGATGCTGATAAAGTTACAGGCGCAGTTCGAGGGACAGAAAAACATCAATAAGCTCATTGCGGAACACATCACAACAAAAACAGCTAAGCAGATAAGCGACAAAAGGAGATTGCTGCCCAGGAAACCAGATAAGGAAATTGAAGAGGAACCTCCTGTGAGTACTCGCACAAGGAGAGCAGCTGCGGGCCTGAGAAAGGAACCTGAGCCGAGTCATCAAAGCCAGGCTGCAGTCGAGGACAATGGACCTGGGCGGAGTGAACCGCAGGGTAAGCCAGCTGCCGGAAAGAAAACAATAGGTGTGAAAAGCCGCGGCCTTGAGGAGGCTAACGGCCGGAGGGGAACCATCAAGCAGCAGATGGCCGGGCAATTGCAGGCCCATTACCACCGGACACTCGGGGAGAGGCTATCAGCAGGGGCAATTAACACCTTCCCCGGGGCATTCAAGCAGTTAATGGAAGGCCGGGAGATGCAAGAGACCGTTAATCAGTCAGCGCAGGACTGCTTCGGATGCCTGGAATCGATAAGCCAGATAAGGACAGCAACCCGAGATAAGAACAACAAAGGGGTCCAGGAGAAGCAACCCAGGAAACCTTTTCAAAAGTGGATGAAGGACAGAGCGATTAAGAAGGGTGATTACCTTCGCTTCCAGCGATTATTCCATCTTGACAGGGGGAAACTTGCTAAAATTATTTTGGACGATATAGAGACTTTGTCCTGCGATATTCCACCCAGTGAAATTTATTCGGTTTTTAAAGACAGATGGGAAACACCTGGTAATTTTAACGGCCTTGGGGACTTCCAAAACAATGGGAAAGCCGACAATAGCGCTTTCAGGGACTTAATCACGGCTAAAGAAATTGAGAAAAATGTGCAGGAAATGAGCAAAGGCTCAGCTCCCGGTCCAGATGGGATTACTCTCGGGGACATCAAAAAGATGGACCCTGACTACTCCCAGACGGCCGAGATCTTCAACTTATGGTTAACATCTGGAAAAATCCCGGACTCGGTGAGGGGCTGCAGGACTGTTTTAATTCCGAAGTCAACAGAACCTGAACGTTTAAAAGACGCAAATAACTGGAGACCCATCACGATCGGTTCCATCTTGCTGAGACTGTTCTCCAGGATTGTAACAGCTAGGCTGAGCAAAGCCTGCCCCCTCAACCCAAGGCAAAGAGGCTTCATCAGAGCGGCGGGATGCTCTGAAAACCTGAAACTCCTGCAATCTTTAATGCGGTCTGCCAAAAAAGAACACAGGCCACTGGGTGTAGTATTCGTGGACATTGCCAAGGCTTTTGACACCATAAGCCACCAGCACATCATACAAGCTTTGCAGCAAAGAGAAGTGGACCCCCATATCATTAGCCTGGTGAGCAATATGTACAAGGACACCAGTACTTATATCACCGTGAAGAAGAACACACGCACACAACAAATCCATTTCCGGGTTGGAGTAAAACAGGGTGACCCCATGTCACCCCTTTTATTTAATCTGGCTATGGACCCCCTGTTGTGCAAGCTGGAAGAGAGTGGCAAAGGGTATCATCGAGGCCGGA
>NW_027636246.1:42785-55285 GCF_903797595.1 Erithacus rubecula
GGCGGCACTCGGCCCTGGAGCCGGGTCCCTTCAGTGTCCGCCACCCTGCCTGGAGCGAGGCAGACTCCTTGCCCCCGCGAGCGGCAGCGTCGACTCGGTGTCGCCCCCCGCGGCAGCACGCTGGCCTTGGAGCCAGGTCTACCCGTTGTCCGCCGCCCTGCCCCTAGCGAGGCTGACCCGTTGCCCCCACGAGCGGTCGCCTCGACTCCCCAGTGCTATCCGCGGCGGCACGCCGGCCCTGGAGCCTGGTCCACCTGATATCCGCCGCCCTGCCCTGAGCGAGGCAGACCCGTTTCCCCCGCGAGCGGCTGCCTCGACTCCGCGGCGCTTTCCCCGGCGGCACGCCGTCCCCGGAGCTGGGTCCACCCGCTGTCCGCCGCCCGGCCCGGAGCGAGGCAGACCCCTTGCCCTCATGAGCGGCTGCCTCGACTCCGCAGCGCCATACGAGGCGGCACGCCGGATCCGGAACCCTGCTCACCCGATGTCCGCCGCTTTGCCCGGAGCGAGGCAGACCCCTTGCCCCCGCGACCGTCCGCCTCGACTTGGCGGATTTCTACGCTGTGGTACGCTGGCCCCCAGGGCCGGGTCCACCTGGTGTCCGACGCCCAGCCCAGAGCGAGGCAGTCACCATGCCCCCGCGAGCGGCCTCCTCGACTCGGTGGCACTTTCTCCGGCAGCACGCCGTCCCCGGAGCCGGGTCCACTTGGTGTCCGCCGCCCTTGCCAGCGCGAGGCAGACCCCTTGCTCCCGCAAGCGTTTTCCTCGACTCGGCGGCGCCATCCGAGGCAACACGCCGGCTCCGAAGCCGGGTCTAACCGCTGTACGCCTCCCTGCCCGGAGCGAGGCAGAGTCCTTTCACCGCGAGCGACCTCCTCGACTCGGCGGCGCCCTTCGTGGCGGCATGCCGGCCCCAAAGCCGGGTCCACCCGGTGTCCGCAGCCCTGGCCAAAGCGAGGCAGACCCCTTGCCCTTGCGAGCGGCCGCCTCGACTCCGCTGCGCCCTACAAGGCGCCACTCTGACCCAGAAGCCGGGTCCGCCCAATTTCCATCGCCCTGCCCGGAGAGAGGCAGACCCGTTGCCCCCGCGAGCAGCCACCTCGACTCGGCGGCGCCCTTCGCGGCGGCACGCCGGCGCCGGGTCCACCCGGTGTCCGCCGCCCTGCCCAGAGCAAGGCAGACACTTTGCCCCTGCGAGCGGCAGCCTCGACTCGGCAACGTTATCCCCGGCGGCACTCTGGCCCCGGAGCCAAGTCCACCCGGTGTCCGCCGCCCTGCCCTAAGCAAGGCTGACCCCTTGCTCTTGCGAGCGGCCGCCTCGACTCGGCGGCGCCCTCCGCGGCCTCACGCCGGCCCCGGAGCCGGGTTCACCCAGTGTCTGCCGCCCTGCCCGAAGCAGGGAAGACCCCTTGCCCCGCGAGCGGCCGCCTCGACTCGGCGGTGCCCTCCGCGGCCTGACGCCGGCCCCGGAGCCAGGTCCAACCGATGTCTACCGCCCTGCCCGGAGCGAGGCAGACACCTTGCCCCTGCGAGAGACCTACTCGACTCGGCAGCGCCATCCGTGGCAGGACGCCGGATCCGGAACCGCGCCCACCCGGTATCCGCCGCTTTGCCCGGAGCGAGGCAGACCCGTTTCCCCCGCGAGCGTCCGCCTCGACTTGGCGGCGTTCTACGCTGCGGTACGCCGGCCCCCGGGGCCGGGTCCACCCGCTGTCCGCCTCCCTGCCCGGAGCAAGGCAGACCCGTTTCCCCTGCGAGCGTCCGCCTCGACTTGGCGGCGTTCTACGCTGCGGTACGCCGGCCCCCGGGGCCGGGTCCACCTGGTGTCCGACGCCCAGGCCAGAGTGAGGCAATCACAATGCCCCCGCGAGCGGCCTCCTTGACTCAGTGGCGCTTTCTCCGGCGGCACGCCGGCTCCGGAGCCGGGTCCACTTGGTGTCCGCTTCCCTTGCCGGTGCGAGGCAGACCCCTTGCTCCCGCAAGCGTTTTCCTCGACTCGGAGGCACCATCCGCGGCAACACGCCGGCTCCGAAGCCGGGTCAAACTGCTGTCTGCCGCCCTGCCTGAAGCGAGGCAGACTTGTTGGCCTGCGAGCAGCCGCCTCGACACCTCGGCGCTTTCCCCAACCTCAAGCTGGCCCTGGAGCCGGGTCCACCCGCTGTCCGCCGCCCTGCCCGGCACGAGGCAGACCCCTTGCATCCGCGAGCGGCCGCCTCGACACCTCTGCGCTTTCCCCATTGGCAGGCCGACGCCGGAATTGGGTCCACCCGGTGTCCACCGCCCTGACCGGAGCGATGCAGAGAGATTGATTCCGCGAGCGGCTGCCTTGACTCGGCGGCGTTTTCCTTGGCGGCACGCCAACCCCGGAGCCGGGTCCACCCAGTGTCCGCCGCCCTTCCTGGAGCGAGGAAAACCCCTTGCCCTTGCGAAGCGGCCGCCTCGACTCCGCGGCGCCCTACAAGGAGTCACTTCGACCTGTTGCCCCCGAGAGCAGCCGCCTCGACTCGGCGGCATATTTCGCATCGCTATGCTGGCCCCGAAGCCGTGTCCACCCGGTGTCCAGTTCCCTGCCCTGAGCGAGGCAGACACGTGTCCCCCGCTATCGCCCGCCTCGTCTTCGCAGCCCTTTCTCCGGCGGCACGCCGGCCCCGGAGCAGGGTCCACCCGTTGTTTGACGCCTTGCACGGAGCGAGGCAGACCCCTTGCCCCCGCGATCGGCCGCCTCGAGTCCGCGGCGCCCTCCAAGGCGGAACGTCGATCCCGGAGCCGGGTCGACCCGGTGTCCGCCACCTTGCCCGGAGCGAGGCAGACCTGTCGGCCCCGCGACCGGCCACCTCGAATTGGCGGAACCCTCCCCGGCGGCACATCGGACCGGCAGCTGGGTCGACCCTGTGTCCGCCGCCCTCCCAGGAGCAAGGCAGACCCGTTGGCTCCGCGACAGGCCGCCTCGTCTCGGCGGCGCCCTCTCCGAGGGCATTCTGGCCCTGGAGCCAGGTCGACCCGGTGTCGGCCGCCTTCCCCGGAGCGATGTAGACCTGTTGTCCCAGAGCCAAGTAGACCTGATGTCCTCCGACGGCCCCGGAGCGAGGTAGACCTCTTGTTCCGGAGCCGGGTAGACCTGGTGTTCGCAGTCAGCCTCGGAGCAAGGTAGACTCGCTGCCTTTGTTACTGGCCGACTCAATGGCGCCCTCTCCGGCGGCCTGCCGGCCCCAAAGCCGGGTAGACCTGGTGTCCGCCGCCCTGCCTGGAGCTAGGCAGACCCGACGCCCCCGTGACCGGACGCCTAAACTCGGAGGCGCCCTGCTTGGCGGCACGCCGGCCTCGAAGCCTGGTCGACCCGGAGTCCGCCGCCCTCCTTGGAGCGAGGCAGACCTGTTATCCCCCGCGACCGACCGCCTCGGTGGCGCCCTCTTCGGCTGCCTGCCGGCCCGAAAGCCGGGTCGACTCGGTGTCCGCCGCCTTCCCCAGAGCGAGGTAGACCTGTTGTCCCGGAGCCAAGTTGACCTGATGTCCTCCGACGGCCCCGGAGCGAGATAGACCTCTTGTTCCGGAGCCGGGTAGACCTGGTGTCCGCAGCCAGCCTCGGAGCAAGGTAGACCCGTTGCCTTTGCGACCGGCCGACTCGGTGGCGCCCTGCCTGGCGGTACGCCTGGCCTAGGATTCGGGTCGGCCTGGTGTCCACCGCCCTCCGCGTAGCGCAGCAGACCCCTCGCCCATGCGACCGGCCGCCTCGAGTCGGCGGCGCCCTCCCCGGCGGCGTGCCGGCCCCAAAGCCTGGTCGTCCTGGTGTCCGCCGCCCTCCCCTGAGCGAGGCATACTCCTTGCCTCGGCGACCGGCTGCCTCGAATAGGCGGCGCCATCTCTGGCAGCACGCCGGCCCCGGAGCCGTGTCGACCCGGTGTCCGTTGCCCTCCCCAGAGCGAGGTAGACCTGTTGTCCCAGGGCCGGGAAGATCTGGTGTCCGCCGCAATGAGAATAAGAGCGAGGTAGACCTGTTGTCTTGGAGCAGGGTCCACCCGGTGTCTGCCGCCCTGCCCAGAGCGAGGCGGACCCCTTGGCCCCGCGAGCGGCCGCCTCGAATCGGCGGCGCCCTTCGCGGCGCTACGACGGCCTTGGAGCCGTGTCCACCCGGTGACCGCCGCTCTGCCCTGAGCGAGGCAGAACCCTTGCCCCCGCGAGCAGCAGCCCCTACTCCGTGGCGTTTTTACCGGCGTCACGCCGGCCCCGGAGCCAAGTCCACCCGGTGTCTCCCGCCCTGCCCAGAGCGAGGCAGGCCCCTTGCCCCCAAGAGCGGCCGCCTCGACTCGGCTTCGCTCTCCGCAACGGCACGCCGGCCCCAGAGCCGCATCGACCTGCTGTTCTCTGCCGTGCCCGTAGTGAGGCAAACAACATGCCCCCGCGAGTGACCGCCTCGACTTGGCAACGCCATCTGCGGCGGCACGCTGGCCCCGGAACCAGGTGGACCTGGTGTTCACCGCCCTGCCCGGTGTGAGGCATATCCATTGCCCACGCGAGCGGCCGCCTCGACTCTACGGCACTTTCCCCGGCGGCACGCCAGCCCCGGACCCAGGTGAACCCGATGTCCGCCGCAATTCCCGGAGCGAGGCAGACGCCTTGCCCTCGTGAGCGGCCGCCTCGACTCCACGGCGCTTTCCCCGACCTCTTGCTGGCCTTGGAGCCGGGTCAACCCAGTGTCCGCCGCCCTACACGGTGCGAGGCAGACCCCTTGACACCGCGAGCGGCCGCCTGGACTTGGCGGTGCCCTCCGCAGCAGCACTCCGGCCCCGGAGCCGGGTCCATCCTGTGTCCGCAGCAATGAGACTAAGTGCGAGGTAGACCTGTTGTCCCGGAGCCGGGAAGATCTGGTTTCCGCCACAAAAAGAGCGAGGTAGACCCGTTGTCCCGGAGCCGGGTCCACCCGGTGTTTGCTGAGCTGCCCAGAGCGAGGCAGACCCCTTTCCCCCTCGAGCAGCCGCCTCGACTCGGCGGTGTCTTGCACTGCATTACGCCGGCGCCCGGAGCCAGGTCCACCAAGTGTCCGCCGCCCTGCCTGGAGCGAGACAGGCCCCTTGCCCCCGCGAGCGGTCGCCTCGACTCGGCTGCGCTTTCTGCGGCATGCCGGCCTTGGAGCCGGGTCGACCCGCTCTCCGTCGCCCTGCTTGGAGAGAGGCAGAACCCTTGCATCCGTGAGAGGCCGCCTCGAATCGGCGGCGCCTTCGCTGCGGAATGCCGGACCCGGATCCGGGTCCACCTGGTGTCCGCTGCTCTGCCAGGAGCGAGGCAGACCCGTTGCCTTTCGCGACCGGCCGCCTCGACTCGGCGGCGTCCTTTCTGGCTGCAAACTGTCCTTGGAGCCGGGTCGACCCGGTGTCCGCCGCCCTTTCCCGGAGCGAGGCACTTTTTTCACGCTCCGCGACCATCCGCCTCGACTCGGCGGCGCCCTCCCAGGCGGCACAGTGACCCCAGAGCCAGGTCGACCCAGTGGCTGCCGCCCTCCCCAGAGTCAGGTAGACCTGTTGTCAGGGAGCCGGTTAAACCTGATGTCCGCCGCCGTCCCCGGAGCGAGGCAAACCTGTTGTTCTGGAGCCGGGTAGACCTGGTGTCCACCGCTGGCCCAGAGCGAGGTAGACCTATTGCCCCCGCGACCGGCCGCCTCGACTCGGCGGCACCGTCCCCGGCGGCACGCCGATCCCGGAGGCAAGTCGGCCTGGTGTCCGCTGCTCTCCTCGGAGCGAGGCAGACCCGTCACCCCCGCGACCGGCCACCTCGTCTCGGCTGCGCCTTCCCTGGCGGTACGCCGGCCTTGGAGCCGGGTCGACCCGGTGTCCGCCGCCCTCCCCGGAGCAAGGCAGACCCGTAGCCCCCGCAACAATCCACCTTGACTTGGCGGCGTCCTCCCCGGCGGCACGCCGATCCCAGAGACGGGTCGACCCAGTGTCCGCTGCCACTCCCGGAGCGAGGCAGACCCCTTGCCCCCGCGACGGGCCACCTCAACTCGGCTGCTCACTCCTTGGCGACATATTTGCCTCGGAGCCGGGTCAACCCGGTGTCCGCCGCCCTGCCTGGAGCTAGGCAGACCCGACGCCCCTGCGACCGGAGGCCTCAACTCGGAGGCGCCATCCTTGGCGGCACGCCAGCCTCGAAGCCTGGTCGACCCGGTGTCCGCCGCCCTCCCCGGAGCGAGGACGACCTGTTATCCCCCGCGACCGGCCACCTCAATGGCGCCCTCTCCGGCGGCCTGCCGGCCCCAAAGCCAGGTCGACCTGGTGTCCGCCGCCCTGCCTGGAGCTAGGCAGACCCGACGCCCCCGTGACCGGACGCCTCAACTCCGAGGCGCCCTCCTTGGCGGTATGCTGGCCTCGAAGCCTGGTCGACTCGGTGTCCGCCGCCCTGCCTGGAGCTAGGCAGACCCGACGCCCCCGTGACCGGACGCCTCAACTCCGAGGCGCCCTCCTTGGCGGCACGCCGGCCTCGAAGCCTGGTCGACCTGGTGTCCGCCACCTTGCCCGGAGCGAGGCAGACCTGTCGGCCCTGCGACCGGCCGCCTCGAATTGGCGGAACCCTCCCCGGCGGCACGCCGGACGGGCAGCTGGGTCAACCCTGTGTCCGCCGCCCTCCCAGGAGCAAGGCAGACCCGTTGGCTCCGCGACTGGCCGCCTCGTCTTGGCGGCGCCCTCTCCGACGGCATTCTAGCCCTGGAGCCAGGTCGACCCGGTGTCCGCCGCCTTCCCCGGAGCGAGGTAGACCTGTTGTCCCAGAGCCAAGTAGACCTGATGTCCTCCGACGGCCCCGGAGCGAGGTAGACCTCTTGTTCCGGAGCCGGGTAGACCTGGTGTTCGCAGCCAGCCTCGGAGCAAGGTAGACTCGCTGCCTTTGCGACTGGCCGACTCAATGGCGCCCTCTCCGGCGGCCTGCCGGCCCCAAAGCCGGGTAGACCTGGTGTCCGCCGCCCTGCCTGGAGCTAGGCAGACCCGACGCCCCCGTGACCGGACGCCTAAACTCGGAGGCGCCCTGCTTGGCGGCACGCCGGCCTCGAAGCCTGGTCGACCCGGAGTCCGCCGCCCTCCTTGGAGCGAGGCAGACCTGTTATCCCCCCGCGACCGACCGCCTCGGTGGCGCCCTCTTCGGCTGCCTGCCGGCCCGAAACCCGGGTCGACTCGGTGTCTGCCGCCTTCCCCAGAGCGAGGTAGACCTGTTTTCCCCGAGCCAAGTTGACCTGATGTCCTCCGACGGCCCCGGAGCGAGGTAGACCTCTTGTTCCGGAGCCGGGTAGACCTGGTGTCCGCAGCCAGCCTCGGAGCAAGGTAGACCCGTTGCCTTTGCGACCGGCCGACTCGGTGGCGCCCTGCCTGGCGGTACGCCTGGCCTAGGATTCGGGTCGGCCTGGTGTCTACCGCCCTCCGCGTAGCGCAGCAGACCCCTCGCCCATGCGACCGGCCGCCTCGAGTCGGCGGCGCCCTCCCCGGCGGCGCGCCGGCCCCGGAGCCGGGTAGACCCGGTGTTCGCCGCCTTCCCCAGAGCGAGGTAGACGTGTTGTCCTGGAGCCGGGTACCTTTGATGTCTTCCGCCGGCTCCGGAGCGAGATAGACCTTTTGTTCCGGAGCCGGGTAGAACCGATGACTGCCGCCGGCCCCAGAGCGAGGTAGACCCATTGCCCTTGCGACCGGCCGACTCAGCGGCGTCCTCCCTGGCGGCACACTGGCCTTGGAGCGGGGTCGACCCGGTGTATGTTGCCCTCCTCGGAGCGAGGTAGACCTGTTGTCCCGCACCTAGGTAGACGTGATGTCCGCCGCCGGCCCCGGAGCGAGGTAGACTGGTTGTTCCGGAGTCGAGTAGACCTGGTGTCCGCCGCCGGCCCCCGAGCGTAGTAGACCTGTTGCCCTTGCGACCGGCCGACTCGGCGGCGCCCTCCCCGGCGGCTCGCCGGCCTACAAGCCGGGTCGTCCTGGTGTCCGCCGCCCTCCCCTGAGCGAGGCATACTCCTTGCCTCGGCGACCGGCTGCCTCGAATAGGCGGCGCCATCTCTGGCAGCACGCCGTCCCAGGAGCCGTGTCGTCCCAGTGTCCGCCGCCCTCCCTGGAGCAAGTCAGACCTGTCGCCCCTCGCGACCGGCCGCCTCGACTATGTGGTGCCCTCCCCGGCGGCACGACGGCCCCGTAGCCGGGTTGACCCGATGTCCGCCGCCGGCCCGGGAGCAAGGTATACGTGTTGTTCCGAAGCCGGGTCGACTCGGTGTCCGCCGCCGGCCCTGTAGTGAAGCAGACCCGTCGCCTCCGCGACCGGCCGCCTCAACTCAGCGGCCCCCTTCCCGGCGGCACACCCGCCCTAGAGCAGGGTAGACCCTGCCGGGAGCGAGGCAGACCCGATGTCCCCGCAACCAGCCGCCTTGACTCGCCGGCGCCCTCCCCGGCGGCACGCCAGCCCTGGAGCCGGGTCGACTCGGTGTCTGCCGCCCTCCCTGGAGCGAGGAAGACCCCTTGCCCCTGCGACGGGCCGCCTCAACTCAACTGCTCACTCCTTGGCGACATGTTTGCCTCGGAGCCGGGTCGACCCAGTGCCCGCCGCCCTGCCTGGAGCTAGGCAGACCCGACGCCCCCGCGACCGGCCGCCTCAACTCAGAGGCGCCCTCCTTGGCGGCACGCCGGCCTCGAAGCCTGGTCAACCCGGTGTCCGCCGCCCTCCCCTGAGCGAGGACGACCTGTTATCCCCCGCGAACGGCCGCCTCGGTGGCGCCCTCTCTGGCGGCCTGCCGGCCCCAAAGCCGGGTCGACCTGGTGTCCGCCACCCTGCCTGGAGCTAGGCAGACCTGTCGCCCCCGCGACCGGCCGCCTCGAATTGGCGGAACCCTCCCCGGTGGCACGCCGGACTGGCAGCTGGGTCGACCCTGTGTCCGCCGCCCTCCCAGGAGCAAGGCAGACCCGTTGGCTCCGCGACAGGCTGCCTCATCTTGGCGACGCCCTCTCCGACGGCATTCTGTCCCTGGAGCCAGATCGACCCGGTGTCCGCCGCCTTCCCCGGAGCGAGGTAGACCTGTTGTCCCAGAGCCAAGTAGACCTGATGTCCTCCGACGGCCCCGGAGCGAGGTAGACCTCTTGTTCCAGAGCCGAGTAGACCTGGTGTCCGCAGCCAGCCTCGGAGAAAGGTAGACCCGTTGCCTTTGCGACTGGCCGACTCAATGGCGCCCTCTCCGGCGGCCTGCTGGCCCCAAAGCCGGGTAGACCTGGTGTTCGCCGCCCTGCCTGGAGCTAGGCAGACCCGACGCCCCCGCGACCGGACGCCTCAACTCGGAGGCGCCCTCCTTGGCGGCACGCCAGCCTCGAAGCCTGGTCGACCCGGAGTCCGCCGCCCTCCCCGGAGCGAGGCAGACCTGTTGTCCCCCGCAACTGGCCGTCTCAAATCGGCGGTGCTATCTTTGGCGGCAAGCCCACCTAGGAACCTGGTCGACTCGGTGTCCGCCATCCTCCCAGGAGCGAGGCAGACTCGTTGCCCCCGCAACTGTCCGCTTCGACTCTGCGACGCCCTCTCCGGCGGCACCCTGGCCCCGGAGTCGGGTTGACCTGGTGTCCACCGCCTTCCCCGAAGTGAGGTAGACGTGTTGTCCTCGAGTCGGATTCCCTTGATGTCCTCCGCCGGCCCCGGATCGAGGTAGACTCTTTGTTCCGGAGCCGGGTAGACCCGATGTCTGCCACGGGCCCCGGAGCGAGGTAGACCTGTTGCCCTTGCGACCGGCCGACTCGGCGGCGCCCTTTCCGGCGGCGCGCCAGTCTAGGATCTGGGTCGACCCGGTGTCCGCCGCCCTCCCCTGATCGAGGCAGACCCCTTGCCCCGGCGACCGGCCGCCTCGACTCGGCGGCGCCCTTCCCGGCGGCACGCTGGCCTCGGAGCCGGGTCGACCCAGTGTATGTTGCCCTCCTCTGAGCGAGGTAGACCTGTTGTCCCGCAACCGGGTAGACCTGATGTCCACCGCCGGTCCCGGAGCGAGGTAGACCTGTTGTTCTGGAGCCGGGTAGACCTGGTGTCCGCCGTCATCCCAGTAGGGAAGCAGACTCGTTGCGCCCGCGACCGGCCGCCTCGAGTCGGCGGCGCCCTCCCTGGCGGCACGCCGGCCCAGTAGCCGGGTTGACCCGGTGTCCGCCGCTTTCCCCGGAGAGTGGTATACCTGTTGTCCCAGAGCCGGGCCCACCTGATGTTCGCCTCTGGCCCCAGAGCGAGGTAGACCCTTTGCACTTGCGACCGGCCGCCTCGACTCGGCAGCGCCCTCCTCTGCTGCACGCCGGCACCGGAGCCGGGTTGACACAGTGTCCGCCGCCCTCCCCGGAGAGAGGTAGACCTGATGTCCATGAGCCGGGTACACCTGATGTCCGTCGCCTTCCCCGGAGCGAGGTAGCCCTGTTGTCCTGGAGCCGGGTAGACCTGGTGTTCGCTGACGGCCCCGGAGCGAGGTAGACCCATTGCCCTTGCCACCGGCCGACTCGGCGGCGCCCTCACCGGCGGCCCACCGGCCTTGGAGCCGGGTCGACCTGGTGTCCGCCGCCCTGCCCAGAGCGAGGAAGACTTGTTGCCTCTTGTGACAGGCCGCCTTCACTCGGCGGAGCCCTCCCAGACTACACGCCGGCCAAGGAGCCGGGTCGACCCGGTGTCGGCCCCTTTCCTCGGAGAGAGGTAGACGTGTTGTCCTGGAGCCGGGTACCCCTGATGTCTTCCGCCGGCTCCGGAGCGAGATAGACCTTTTGTTCCGGAGCCGGGTAGAACCGATGACTGCCGCCGGCCCCAGAGCGAGATAGACCCATTGCCCTTGCGACCGGCCGACTCAGCGGCGCCCTCCCCGGCGGCACACTGGCCCCGGAGCGGGGTCGACCCGGTGTATGTTGCCCTCCTCGGAGCGAGGTAGACCTGTTGTCCCGCACCTAGGTAGACGTGATGTCCGCCGCCGGCCCCGGAGCGAGGTAGACTGGTTGTTCCGGAGTCGAGTAGACCTGGTGTCCGCCGCCGGCCCCCGAGCGAGGTAGACCTGTTGCCCTTGCGACCGGCCGACTCGGCGGCGCCCTCCCCGGCGGCTCGCCGGCCTACAATCCGGGTCGTCCTGGTGTCCGCCGCCCTCCCCTGAGCGAGGCATACTCCTTGCCTCGCCGACCGGCTGCCTCGAATAGGCGGCACCATCTCCGGCAGCACGCCGGCCCCGGAGCCGGGTCGACCCGGTGTCCGTTGCCCTCCCCAGAGCGAGGTAGACCTGTTGTCCCGGAGCCGGGTAGACCTGATGTCCGCTGCTGACCCTGGAGCGAGGTAGACCCGTTGACCCCGCGACTGGCTGACTCGGCATTGCCCTGCCCGGCGGCGTGCCGGCCCCAAAGCCTGGTCGACCCGGTGTCCGCCGCCCTTCCCAGAGCGAGGCAGACCCGTTGCCCTTTGCAACCGGCCGCCTTGACTCGGCAGCGCCCTCCCCGGCGGCACGCCGTCCCCGGAGCCGTGTCGTCCCAGTGTCCGCCGCCCTCCCTGGAGCAAGTCAGACCTGTCGCCCCTCGCGACCGGCCGCCTCGACTATGTGGTGCCCTCCCCGGCGGCACGACGGCCCCGGAGCCGGGTTGACCCGATGTCCGCCGCCGGCCCGGGAGCAAGGTATACGTGTTGTTCCGGAGCCGGGTCGACTCGGTGTCCGCCGCCGGCCCTGTAGTGAAGCAGACCCGTCGCCTCCGCAACCGGCCGCCTCAACTCAGCGGCGCCCTGCCCGGCGGCACACCCGCCCTGGAGCAGGGTAGACCCTGCCGGGAGTGAGGCAGACCCGATGTCCCCGCAACCAGCCGCCTTGACTCGCCGGCGCCCTCCCCGGCGGCACGCCAGCCCTGGAGCCGGGTCGACTCGGTGTCTGCCGCCCTCCCTGGAGCGAGGAAGACCCCTTGCCCTAGCGACGGGCCGCCTCAACTCAACTGCTCACTCCTTGGCGACATGTTTGCCTCGGAGCCGGGTCGACCCGGTGCCCGCCGCCCTGCCTGGAGCTAGGCAGACCCGACGCCCCCGCGACCGGCCGCCTCAACTCGGTGGCGACCTCCCCGGCGGCACGCCTGCCCTGCAGCCGTGTCGACCCGGTGTTAGCCGCCCTCCCCGTAGCGAGGGAGACCCATCGCCTCCGCAACCGGCCGCCTCGACTCGGCGGTGCTCGCCCCGGCAACACCCCACCGCGGAGCCGTGTCTACCCGCTGTCCGCCGCCTTCCCCAGAGCGAGGTAGACCTGTTGTCCCGGAGCCGGGTAGACCTGATGTCCGACGCCGGCCCCGGAACAAGGTCGACTTGATGTTCCGGAGCCAGGCAGACCCGGTGTCTGCTGCCGGCCCCAGAGCGAGATAGACCCGTTGCCCTTGCAACCGACTGACTCGGCGGCGCCCTCCCTGGCGGACCGCCAGCCTACGATCCGGGTCGTCCCGGTGTCCGCCGCCCTCCCCTGAGCGAGGCAGACTCCTTGCCTCGGCGACCGGCTGCCTCGACTCGGCGGCACCATCTCGGGCAGC
>NW_027636246.1:60285-117702 GCF_903797595.1 Erithacus rubecula
TGTCCGCATCACAGTGCCTACAAGATTTGATGTATTTATCTTGCCTCCTTCTAGCTAAGAACTCTCTTGTGGGGTATACGTTGGCTCTGAGTTGCACAGCAGTGAGGAGTTTCCTGTGAGGTATGCTTCTGTAATATTGTAGCCAATGGTTGCTAATTTTATCCCATTCAAAGTTTGCAATTCCATGGCCCTGGGACACTAATTTTATCCAATTTTTAAATTCATTTTTCCTCCAATTGCACGGTTTTGGAAATTTAGTTTTCAAGGATGGTGCTTCCCACTCCGAAGTTGTGCCTGCATCATTGGATGGTTCGCTCGGTGTTAGTGCATCCCAAATGGAAGGAATCTTCTCCCTGTCACCTCCAGCTTGAATCCACAATTTCTTATACATTTCTTGCATTTGATCTTTCTCCAGGAACATTTTCATCGTTTCATCTGAAGACTGAGCGATGCGATGCAGTCTTCGGGCCTGCACGCTGGGGATCAGCCCTGCCAATTTGGTGATGCCCAAACCGCCGGCCTTCGTGCTCGAGTACAAGATGGCATCACACGTGCACGAAGGTAAGTGCAGCCAGTCCTTCACTGCTGTTCGAATTTTTTGGTCGAGGCTTTCAAGGAACCCGGCCTTCAGGTCTGAGTGGTCGGCCAGGTACGTCAGTCGAGGGATGGTGTATGTTTTGAGGATGTCAATTTTCTGCAGAGGTTTAAGTGGAGCTTCATCAATCCTTTGGAGCCAAAATTCTAGTTTTGTGGATAGATTAGATTTTGCTATCCCAGTCCAGGGGTTAATTTGCAGGCCTAGGTATTTCTCGGTTTTGCCAGGGTCAATCATTTTCAGGGGTGTTCCTTTGATGGTCCAAGCAGCGCAGTCATTGACGGTGTAAGAGTCCTTTGTGGGCTTGATGTAAAAGCCGTGGCACTTTGCTCCCTGTGTTTTGAGACCGGTCAGATCACAAAAGGTCTCCAAAATCTTGATGTTTGTTACCATGTTTTCCCAGGAGTCGCTCACCAGGACCAGATCGTCTGCGAATGCCATTGCCGTTATACTACTCCGGCCTCGATGGTACCCTTTGCCGCTCTCTTCCAGCTTGCACAACAGGGGGTCCACAGCCAGATTAAATAAAAGGGGTGACATGGGGTCACCCTGTTTTAGTCCAACCCGGAAATGGATTTGTTGTGTGCGTGTGTTTTTCTTCACGGTGATATAAGTACTGGTGTCCTTGTACATATTGCTCACCAGGCTAATGATGTGGGGGTCAACTTCTCTTTGCTGCAAAGCTTGTATGATGTGCTGGTGGCTTATGGTGTCAAAAGCCTTGGCAATGTCCACGAATACTACACCCAGTGGCCTGTGTTCTTTTTTGGCAGACCGCATTAAAGATTGCCGGAGTTTCAGGTTTTCAGAGCATCCCGCCGCTCTGATGAAGCCTCTTTGCCTTGGGTTGAGGGGGCAGGCTTTGCTCAGCCTAGCTGTTACAATCCTGGAGAAAAGTCTCAGCAAGATGGAACCGATCGTGATGGGTCTCCAGTTATTTGCGTCCTTTAAGCCTTCAGGTTCTGTTGATTTCGGAATTAAAACTGTCCTGTAGCCCCTCACTGAGTCCGGGATTTTTCCAGATGTTAACCATAAGTTGAAGATCTCGGCCGTCTGGGAGTACTCAGGGTCCATCTTCTTGATGTCCCCGAGAGTAATCCCATCTGGACCGGGAACTGAGCCCTTGCTCATTTCCTGCACATTTTTCTCAATTTCTTTAGGCGTAATTAAGTCCCTGAAAGCACTATTGTCGGCTTTCCCGTTATTTTGGAAGTCCCCAAGGCCATTAAAATTACCAGGTGTTTCCCATCTGTCTTTAAAAACCGAATAAATTTCACTGGGTGGAATATCACAGGACAAAGTCTCGATATCGTCCAAAATAATTTTAGCAAGTTTCCCCCTGTCAAGATGGAATAATCGCTGGAAGCGAAGGTAATCACCCTTCTTAATCGCTCTGTCCTTCATCCACTTTTGAAAAGGTTTCCTGGGTTGCTTCTCCTGGGCCCCTTTGTTCTTATCTCGGGTTGCTGTTCTTATCTGGCTTATCGATTCCAGGCATCCGAAGCAGTCCTGCGCTGATTGATTAACGGTCTCTTGCATCTCCCGGCCTTCCATTAACTGCTTGAATGCCCCGGGGAAGGTGTTAATTGTCCCAGCTGATAGCCTCTCCCCGAGTGTCCGGTGATAATGGGCCTGCAATTGCCCGGCCATCTGCTGCTTGATGGTTCCCCTCCGGCCGTTAGCCTCCTCAAGGCCGCGGCTTTTCACACCTATTGTTTTCTTTCTGGCAGCTGGCTTACCCGGCGGTTCACTCCGCCCAGGTCCATTGTCCTCGACTGCAGCCTGGTTTTGATGACTCAGCTCAGGTTCCTTTCTCAGGCCCGCAGCTGCTCTCCTGGTGCGAGTACTCACAGCAGGTTCCTCTTCAACCTCCTTATCTGGTTTCCTGGGCAGCAATCTCCTTTTGTCGCTTATCTGCTTAGCTGTTTTGGTTGTGATGTGTTCCGCGATGAGCTTACTGATGTTTTTCTGTCCCTCGAACTGCGCCTCTAACTTTATCAGCATCTCTTCCTCCTCTTTTGTCCAGCATCTTTTGTGGGCACCACGGTTAGATGTTTCTTTCGGGTGGGAAGCAACTATCCTTTCTTGATTTCTTATCAATGGGTGTGCATGTCTTTTATGTAGTCCCACGCCAATTTCAGTTTGAAAATCTCTTCCGCATACCTCACAGATCCACTCCCCAGCTGGAGCTGTTTCAGTTACAGGACCCCTGCATTTGGGAAAATGAAAAACAATACTGTGATAGTTAGTACCCTCTTTTCCATATTTAACACACTGAAAACAAATCCTCTTTTTCCCGTGCGACCCCTTCAGATGTTCAATTAGGGCCAACACAGAGTTTTCCCGGGTACCACAGCAAGGACAAGGTGGGTTTTTGTCAGGAACAGTCACCATCATCGTCTCCTCAGGCTTCTGCTCCCCTGGCTTCCTGGGCAACGGAGGCGATGTTTTTGGCGCGTCCACCTTCTCCTTCTCCTCGCTGCCCTTTTGCTCAAGCACAAACAGTTTAGTATCTCTCGGGAGATCAGAATGTGAACCATCTCCTGCACACGGTTGTGGTGCTAGTTGTTCATACACCTCAGGCAACCCGCTCAATCCCTCCCAATCGGCAAAGAAATGAACACCCTCATACACATACAAGTCTGATCTATAGAACTCTAAGTTTGCCAGCAAAGCCAATTCATTTTCTGTCAAATCGGGGGACAATTTAGATGGTAAATTTCGAGCCACCAGGTCTACCTGGTCAAATTTGGATAACAGGTCAACCCCGTGCCTGGGCAACAGGTCAACCCACTGGGAATTAGACTTGGAGCCTGGAAAATTAAAATTCCAGGACACCAGGTCTACCCAGTCTCCGGGGGAGGTCTGGGAACCGACCGATACCCTGGACAGGCGTACCGGCGCTCTAAACCAGCCCCCCCCCCCCCAAATCAGAGCCAGAACCCATCGGAATGGGACCACCTTGGGCGGTGGGTTGGCAGTGGGTGGTCAGTCCACTTGCCAGAGACATTGCCCCTATGAAACCGGGGGGCCAGGTTTTGGGCAATAAGCCACACAGCTTTTACCGAGGAATTTGTTTCACTGAATTTTGGCGGGAGGACGTTGGGCTGGCGATTCCCAACGGCTCCGTACTGGGGCAGAAGATCGACTTAGTCACCCTACAGAGGGCTACCAGCGGGACCACGAGGAGGTGCGATCTCTGCAGCGATGCCCAGTTTGTAACTATACTCTCCCAAGCTGCCTTAAGAGAGTCATAGTTACTCCCGCCGTTTACCCGCGCTTTATTGAATTTCTTCACTTTGACATTCAGAGCACTGGGCAGAAATCACATCGCGTCAACACCCGCCTCAGGCCTTCGCAATGCTTTGTTTTAATTAAACAGTCGGATTCCCCTGGTCCGCACCAGTTCTAAGCCGGCTGCTAGGCGCCGGCCGAGGCGGGGCGCCGGCCCGGGGACCCCCCCCGGGGACCCTCCCCACCGTGCGAACCGCAGGGTCCGATGCCTCTAGACCCGGGTCGGACGACTGATTTGCACGTCAGGACCGCTACGGACCTCCACCAGAGTTTCCTCTGGCTTCGTCCTGCCCAGGCATAGTTCACCATCTTTCGGGTCCTAGCACGTACGCTCACACTCCACCTCCCCGGCCCCGCGAGGGGGCGGCGGGCGAGACGGGCCGGTGGTGCGCCCGGGGCTGCCAGGTGCGACGACGCGCCCCGGGATCCCACCTCAGCCGGCGCGCGCCAGCCCTCACCTTCATTGCGCCGTGGGCTTTCAACACGAGCCCCTGACTCACGCACGTGCTAGACTCCTTGGTCCGTGTTTCAAGACGGGTCGGGTGGGTATCCGACATCGCCGCGGACTCTGGGCGCCCGAGCGCGGCCCGTGAGCCTGGCCCGGCGGCCCCTCGCAGTCGGGGTACACTGAGGACAGTCCGCCCCGGTTGACAGCGGCGCCGGGGGCCGGCAGGCCCGGCTCCTGCACCCCTGTGCGTCACGCCACGGCTGCGAGGACGCCGCAAACCCCGCATATGCGGGGAAGGCAACACCCCCCGCCGCGACACCGCCGACGGGGGGGGAGGAGGGCGCGGCGGCAGTCCTCTCCCTCAGCCCCAGGATTCGGCGAGACCTGCCGCCCGGGGGATCTAACACCCACCGCCGCTCGCGCGGCGCCGGGCCACCTGCCTGTCGGAGGCCTTCCCAGCCGACCCGGAGCCGGTCGCGGCACACCGCCACGGAGAAAATGCGCCCGGCCAGGGCCGGCCGCCGGCCGGGCGTTGGTTCCCGTGCCAGCCCGCCCCCCCCCGGCCCGCCCCTGCGGGCGGGTGCCCGGGGGACGGAGGGGGCACGGAGGCGATGATCTGCCAAACCCGTGCCGGCCGATCGCGACTCGCAGGGTTGAATCCTCCAGGCAGACTGCGCGGGCCCCAACCGTTTACCTCTTAATGGTTTCACGCCCTCTTGAACTCTCTTCAAAGTTCTTTTCAACTTTCCCTTACGGTACTTGTTGGCTATCGGTCTCGTGCCGGTATTTAGCCTTAGATGGAGTTTACCACCCACTTTGGGCTGCATTCCCAAGCAACCCGACTCCGAGAAGCCCCAGGCCCGGCGCGCCAGGGGGCCACTACCGGCCTCACACCGTCCGCGGGCTGCGGCCTCGATCACAAGGACTTGGGTCCCCTGAGAGCGCCGCCGGGGAGGGGGGCTTCTGTACGCCACATGTCCTGCGCCCCACCGCAGGGCGGGTATTCGGCGCTGGGCTTTTCCCTCTTCGTTCGTCGTTACTGAGGGAATCCTGGTTAGTTTCTTTTCCTCCTCTGACTAATATGCTTAAATTCAGCGGGTCGCCACGTCTGATCTGAGGTTGCAAGCCCAGAGCTGCGCCGCCGCACCGCCCCTCCCCGCCTCAGCGCCCGCGCGGCTCTTCACCCATGCGAGGGATGGAGCGCGCGCCAGCACGGGTGGAGGGGACCGGCCGGACGGCCGGTTTTCGCTTCACCTTCCCCCGCTACACGCTCCCCCCCAACCCCCGCTCGCGCCCGCGGCGCCAGCGGAAGAGAGAAGAGGCGTGAGAAAGAGAGACACAGGACGGAGAGACGGAGACTCCCATCCCGGAGACGAGAACCGAAAAGGAGCGCGGCAGAGACGGCCCTGACCGGGGGTGTTACACCATGCACCGCGGGGCGGCGCTCAGCGACCTCTTGCGGGGAGAGAAAGCCGACGGCTCGCCGACGCGCCAGGGGACGACGACAGAGGGGGGAGCGGGGAGGACGGTCGGGGAAGGAGGAGGCCCGGGGGTTCACCCCCGTCCCCGGCCCTCGCGCCTCGCATGTGCGCGGCAGCACGGCACGGGACCCACCGGGTACCCACCCGCAGACAGCTGCCCGCACGGGGTGGAGCCCGGGAGTGAGGCCCGTGTCTCGCCTCCCCCGCTCGCCCTCTCTCTCTCTCGCCCTTCTCTCTCTGGGTCCCACGGCGGCATGCCTTAGACGCCGTCTCTCGCTTCTCCCCGGCCTCGCTTTCACTCGGGGACCAGGCGCAGAAGCGCCCGCGCGGCCGACCCCGCCTCCCTTTGGCTCACACGCGGCCCCAAAGGGGAGACGGGGAAGCGACAGGAAGGGCCTGGGCCGGGACGGCCACAGGCCACAGCAGTCACCTTCCAGCAGACCGTCCCCCCGGGGGGGACACTCGCCGAGCGGCGCCGCCACCGCTCAGCATGGGGTCGCCTGCGCTCACCGGGCCTCCAGTAACGGAGGGACCGTCGAGCGCTCACCCGGGGACAGCAGAGCAGTCGTGACAGGGATGGCCGGCGGCTGGCAGCCGCTGCCACATTCGAGGAGAAGGCCGTCGAGGGAAGAGGCACGGTCGCGGCCTGACGCGGCCAAGAGGAGAGAGCGCGGCAGGCCCCGGCGGCCGCAACCCCGCAGCTCAGGGTAGGTGGCAGAGGGCGCGCGCCCTCTGCCGGCATCGCCCCATGTCGACATCGGTGGGTCGGCCCCGCGGCCGATCGCGCGTGCCACGGCCTCGCCGCCAAGGCCGGGCCACGGGGGGGGGGGCAGGGCGCCCCTCCCCAGCACGGCTGCCCCCACGCGCGGGCGCATGGCGGGGACGCCGACGTGACAGCGAGGCGCACGTGGCCAGTCGCGACGGACGCCGCCGCAGGGGGATCAGCGGGAGTAGCTCCCCACCTGCTGCCGCCGCCGCCGTCGCCGCGGCGGGGCGTGCCATGCCGCCCGAGTCTTTAAACCTCCGCCCGGCCAGGCGGGCCCCCCCCATTTTCGCCCCCAATGGACATGTGACGATGCCGAGGGAACTCGGGGTGGGGGGGAAACCGCCGAGGCACGGAGCGCTAGGTACCTGACCCTGGGGCGAGGGAAACGACCTGCATGGCCCCACCAGGGTGCCTCCCCCGCTGCCACCTTTGGGGGAGCGTCCACGGGCGGGGGCGCGCCCGACGTCCGCTGCCGTCACCCCGGCAATCCTTCTCGGGGCCCGGGGTTTCCCTCAGTAACCCGGCGCTGCGCCCAAGAGGACTGCCGTGGCTCGGGCCGCCCCCCCAGCGCGGAGGACGCGGCCTGGCCACCGAAACCTCGCACACAACCCCGCTGGAGAGGCCACGGCGACAACGACGGAGCGAGGATTGCAGCCGTCACCGCTGCGCCACCCGGCGGCGGCTCACACACGCGTGCTCGCACTGGAGGAGCGAGCACGCGCCCGGCTCCCTTCTCTTTCATGGAACCGGCAACGGCCGGGCCCGGAGTGGGACACACTCGCGGGCTTTGTTTCTTGCCCCCCCGCCTCACCTGGCCTGGGCCGGGGAGCAGCTCATGTCACGTCTCGGCACAACTTGTCCCAGCAACTGGGTAGTACGGGAACCGGCGGTATTTCTCTCTGGTCTGGTCTCCGCACACGCGGTCTCGCCCCCACCGCCTTACGGACACAGGCACTGGTCAAACCTGCGGGGAAGCGGCCCGTAACCTCGCCTCCCATAATATGTATAGACGAGCCCGAGGCCACGGACGGCCCCAAGAGAACGTATTGGGCATGACCGAGGGGGCGCAGCGGAGCGAGCCGCCTCTTACGATGAGGCAGCTGGGGGCAGCCAGAAACAGCAACCCCTTGGTGCACTTCCATAGCCGGTAAGGACAACAGGTCTACCCAGCCAATGCCGAAATAAGACTAAGTTCTGCCGGAGCGAGGTAGACCTGTTGTCCCTGTGACCGGCCGACTTTGCGGTGCCCTCTCCGTCAGCGGCCGGCGGACACCGCTGGCCACCCAGCCGGTCCCAGATATGAGTAGACCTGGCCTCCATCGGCCACCCTGGAGTTGGGTAGACCTGTTTGCTTCTCGACCGCCCACCTTCGCAGCGCCCTCCCTGGCGGCAGCTCTCGGGCACTGCTCACCAGCCGGCTCCGGGTAGACCTGGCCTCCGCCGGCCGCCCTGGAGCCGGGTAGACCTGTTCTCCCCGCAGTTGCCCACCTTCGCAGCGCCATCTCCGGTGGCCTCTGTCAGACACCGCCAGCCGGCCAGCCCCGGAGCCAGGTAGACTTGTCCTCTGCCGGCCGCCTCGGTGACAGGTAGACCTGGCCTTCCGCTGCCGCCTCCTAGCAGGATAGACCTTCTCTCCCAAGTCCATTTTTTCACCGGGTAGACCAGGCTGTAAATTATTGTTATGAAACCAGGTAGACTTATTCCCATTCTGCCTACCTGCTGCTGCTTGTCCTTACGATTTCTCCAGGTTGGTTTGATGGCCACAACAGAACCTGGACTACAGTCTACCTACCCGCCAAGCCTTGCTCTGCATCTCAGAATTCTCAACTCCCTGCACGGAGCCACCTACACCAGCCCACTGAGCAACATTTCATAGCCATGTACACTTAAGCCAATTTTAAAATCAAGAAATATTTCATCCAAAATATATTTATTTTTAATTTTTTCTTTCTGTTTAAATAAGAAATACTCTTAGGAAAAATTTTGTTGCTTATTCTTCTGCTTCATGACTATTCCCTGCCACATTGCTGAGGACCCTCTAACATTTACTCAGCCTGCCCACACACTCACCCACTGATGCTGCCCACAGCCGGGCCTCATTCAATTTCCAAAACACCAAACATTTCGGGGGAGAGCAGAGAGGAATCATGTCAAAGTGGAGGAACTCCTGACACAGCTACCAGTCCCCAGCCTGATGTCCCAGGCTAAAGGATTGGTCTCTTTTTTCCCATGTCACTGGACGCAGGGAACATATGGGGGCAGCAGAGGACAGCCAAATCCACCCCTGGGACACACAGAGATGTTCCCAGAGAAACAGACAAAGGCAGAGACAAATGGGCACAGAGAAACACACCCACAAACACGGGGACAGGGCATGGCTTCACTGAAGGAGTTCATTGAACATTGAAGTGAAATGGCCCTGAGCTCCAAGGCCATCACGGGCATCCTCCAGAGATGATCATCTCCTCATGGTGCTGCAGAGGGACAGGACATGGGAGTTACCAAGACTTCCAATCCTAAAAGACAGGGTCAAATAAGACCCTTGTGTGTCCAGTGGACATGAGAAAATCCTTATCTCCACCCCTCTCTCTGCAATCACTGCAGGTACTCACCAGCAGTGTCTTCAGGATTGTGACATTGTCTAAATCCATCTGTAGGGATATCGGGAGACCTCAGTGGTCACTGGGATGTGCCTGGTGCCAGCAAACGGATAGGGGGACTGAACTGCCACACCAAGTTCTCTGAGGGGATGCCCCCCAATCCCACCCCACACTCACATCCCTGACATAATTTTCAGCTCCTGGCAGGAGTGTCTGGGAAAGGAGAATAAACCATAGTTCTTGATTGGAACTTGTCAGGCTGTGGGATGCAGGGTGCACAAGGGTGCAGCCACCAAATTTGGTGCGGGGGCTAAGGGATGGAAATTCAGAACCTGCAAGGAGGTTGTGGTGAGGCAGAAGGGACACAAAGACACTGAGCTAGAGTGAGCTGAGGAGGTCAAGGGACTGGGCTGGGGATGTGGAAGGGGCCCTGTGTGGGATGCAGGGGAGAAGAAAAGAAACTTTAGGGACATGGGAGTGAAACAGAGGAGGTAAGAGTGAACATAAGAAGTAGGACAGATGAGGAGAAGACAGGACTAGGACAGGGTTTGTGTGTGCCAGGTGAATCCAGGAATGATGCCAGGACATACCACTGCAGTGGCCAGGGAGAAAAGCAAGGGACTGAGGGGAAAAATTGAAAGGAATTGGGAATGATCAGTGGGAGGGCATTCATGGACTCTGGATAGGACAAAGAGGAGATCCCAGGGAAATTTCAGAAGACACCAAGGATGGGAAGCTACAAAGGATGAGATGTGGGGACACCATGACATCGGGGTCTGACAGTGCTGGTTGAGGCTATGCCAGGTGATGAGCACATTTATCCCTTCCAGGACTCCTTCCTTCCCTGTCCATGACAACTCCTAGGCCAAAGCCTGGCTTGGCACAGCCCCCAGCCCTCGTCATAAGCCCAGCTCTGGCACAGAGTCCATCCCACATGTGGCATGGATCCAGCCCTCTCACCCATCATCCCTGCAGCTTCCTGCATTGGGCAGCTGCCCCTGCAAGGGCCCAGGCACCTAAGGGAAGGGAGCTGGAGACAGGTGAATCCCTGCTCCAACACAATCCATCTTCCAGCAGCCCCAGAGTGCTGGGAGACTGTGATCACCTGAAGGTGAGGGTGGGGCTTGGGGAATTACTCAGGTGTGGCACTTCCCACATCCACAGAACCCCACTTATCAACCTTGCAGGCACCAAATGAGTCCAGTTTCCAGCCCCATAGCAGAGAGGAATATCCCCTGTGCTCACCTTTGCCCTGTCACAGTTGTGACCACTGAGCCATCCCAGAGCCCCTGGGTCCTGCTCTGCACAGCTGCCACACATGGGGGTGCCAGGGACCCCATCCCCAACAAGGGTCCCATTCCAACCCTGTCCCTCTCTTGAACTTGCCCACAGCTCCCTAGGGCCCTTGTCCCTACTCAGTGTCTCTGCAATGTCCTGGCCCTGGGCCCAGGCCAGCACTGGCCCAGAGCAGGATGTGCCCATGCCTGGGGGGGAGCTGGTGTTGTCCCCAGGCAGCCACTGGGATCAAACTGGGCAAACAGAGGTGCCCAGTCAGGGGGGAGGGATGTTGGTGCCCTGCCTGCATCTCTGATGAGCCCTGTTTACCCAGGGCCTGGGGCACCAGGAAGACTTTCAGCATTCGGGGTGTCCAAGAAGTGAAAATCCTCTGAGAAGTGGTTCCTCAGAGCTGTCCATGGCTTCAATTTATGTTTGACATTCCACAACATTAATGAAGGCTTTTGCTTCCCTCTTTCCACAGGGACACTGCAGATCCAGCAAAGATGTGTTGTGGGGCAGTTGGGCAAATATCTAAGGTGACTGCATTCTTGGAACTTGTCCAAGGAGCTGCAGGACCCAGGAAGATTTTCCTGTGCAGTGCCCCAGGGATGAGAGAGCAGAGTGTCCCCATGGAGGATTCTTGACCAGATGGACAAGTGCTCTGATGTCATTGGTGTGCTGGTCTGCTCTTGGAATGGAATTGAGGAAGTGTCCACAGGGTCCTGATGGCAGAACTTTGGCTGAGAACAGGTCCAGGTTTCCCTGGAGATCAGTGCCAGTCAGGGGGATGGCACTGCACAGCCACTGGCCATGTGCCAACAGGCCAGGGAGAACAAGCTGGACAGGCACAGAGGCTCCCAGTGTGGCCAGATTGGCCTTGCTGCTTCAGGGACAGCACGGGAATGTCCCTGCCTCCCTTGGGCTGTGTCTGAGCTGTGCAGATCTGTCCCTGCAGCTGCTACCAGCATTTCAGCAGTGAGGGATTTCCCTTCCTGATTGACTGGCACTTCTGTGTGAAAAATGTCCAACACGGTCTTCAGCTGTGTAAAGATGGAGACTTCATGGAGCAGCTCCAGAGGAGGCTGAGATGCTCCAAGTGTTGGCACATCTCTGGGACAGAGACAGGCTGGGAGAGTTGGGGTTGTTCAGCCTGAAGCAGAAAAGGCCATGGAGACACCCCAGTGTGACCCTGCAGGACTTCAAGGCACCTCACAGGAACTGTGAGCAGAAATGTTTTAGTAGGGCCTGTTGGAACTGGAGAAGGGGAGATGATTTTCAATTAGAACAGGATTAGTTCAGACTGGACAAAAGGAAGACATTTTTCCTGCTGAGGGTGGTGAAACATTGGCACAGGTTTCCCAGAGAGCTGGTTGATGCCCCATCCCTGGAAACATTCCAGGCCTGCTTGGAGCAACATGATGGAGCAAAAGATGTCTCTGCTGCCACCCCACAGGAGGCACTGGGGTATCAGCTACCAGAGGGGTCGGTGTCTCTGTAGGATGCAATTCCCCCAGGGAGCAGAGAGAACACACAGCACCACAGGTGGCAGGAATGTCCTCCCATGGAGACGGGAATACTCTGCATCAACAGGCTCAGGCTGCCCAGTTTTGCCTCTTTGTAGATGGGCACAAGGCTCAGAAGAGACTGAGAACCAGGAGCTGGCACAGTGTTTTTGACACCACTGGTTTCCTGAGGGCCTAGAGTAACCCAGGTTCCCTTCGGTTCCCTGAGGCCCCACAATGTCCCGAGGATCCCTGGACAGCCCAAGGATGTCCCAATGGATCCTGAGGTGTCCCAATGGATCCTTGGTTCCAAGCGGCCTTGCTGTGTCCCAGGGGCCTCTGGATTCCATGAGACCCCACAGGGTCATTGTGTCCCCCTGTTTCCACAGGGTACAGTGTCACAATGGCCCCTGAGCATCTTTAGACACCAGAGTCTCACAGCATCCCCTCAATTCCATGAACTGCACAGTGTCACAATGTCCCCTTGGTTGCTGCAGTGTCACAATGATTGCTGGCAGCCAGGAGACCCTGAGGTATCCCAGTGGGTGGTTCCATGAAGCCCCAGAGTTTCACAGTCTCCTTTTGGTTCCAGGAGGGCCCATGGCCCCAAAGGGGCCTCTGGATTCTCCAAGATCCCGGAGTGTCCCAGGGCCCCTCTGATCCCCTGGGTCCCTGCAGCGTCACAATGTCCCCAGGAAACCCCGCAGTGCCACAGCTGAGCAGCACAGGAGTGAGCACAGCACCAGGGCAGGTTTGGCAGCAGCGGCAGTGCAAGAGCAGCAGCCGTGGAACAAGAGGGGAGCCGGGCAGGAGTGGATAAGGAGCAGAGGAGCAGCGAGAGATGAGCAGCGCTGGAGCAGGAGCGCAGCAGGGGTGGCACAGTGGTGGGGAGCAGAGGAACTGTGCTGGAAGAGCAGCAGAGCAGCTCCTGGAGCAGCTCCTGAGCAGCAGGGCAGTGAGCATGGCAAGGTGCAGCAGTGGGGCACAGCAGGCACAGCCAGGGAGCAGTGGGGCACAGGCCTGGCAGCCGTGCAGGGCCGGCGCAGGTGCCAAAGCTGCGGGACACAGAGCGGCTGCGAGCGCTGTGTCCTGCAGGAGCCACCCTGCACAGCAGAGCCGTGACCCTCAGGCTGCCCCAGAGCGGGGAAACAGCAGCTGCTGCTGGGCTGGGGCAGCTGTGCATGGCCTGCACCTCATGGGCACTGGGAGCTCTGATCCTGCTCACTGTGGCCGCTTCCGTGCTCTGGGACCCTTCCCGTTCATCTGGAGTCATGAACTCAGGAGAAACTGGGCACAAAAGGAATCAAACTGCCTTCTCTGCTGCAGGGAGACACATCTCTGGAGAAGGTTAATGGATTCTGACTATGGAACCAAACTGGGTCAATTATTGACCTGTGGTTTTGTTCTAAACCAGGGACAGATTCCAAATTACGGTAATTATTTAGTAAGAACAACAAGGAAGGTACCTCACCATCGGGATGTTGCAAAGTGAGTGAAGAATGTTTTTGGTCATAATGATCCAGTAAACAGTTTGAATTCTTTTCTCTCCTTCCTTATTTCTTGCTCACTTGGGGATTAAGCCTCCAACTCTTCCTGCAGTTCTGCTTTCCATAATCTTCTCCATAGTTGGAATGTGCCAAATGAACATGGCAAGACAGAAGAATGGACCATAAAAACTTCCAGCTTTCTTGTTGTAGCCTCTGAAATTCAAGGATTTTGAAACTTCTGGTTTTTAAAGTATTCACCACATCTCACTCTTCTAAATTTTGCCCCAGCATAGAACCCTCCTGTTGCCCTCTTTGGGAACTGACCCTCAAAACTGAGAGAACCACAGCGGTAATCAAAGGTTTGGGCTCATTGCTGTGCTGACATCACCTTGGAGAGGAATTGAGGAAGTGTCTCAGGGTTCTAATTGCAGAACAATGGCCGAGGAGAGGTCCAAGGTTCCTTGGAGATCAGTACCAGTCAGGGGATGGAATTGGTCAGCAACTGACCTGTGCCAACAGCCCAGGGAGAATGAGCTGGACACACACGGAGGCCCCCAGTGCAGCTGGATTGGCCCCCAGCTTTGGGGACCCCAGGAGAATGTCCCTGCTTCCCTTGGGGCTGTGCCTGAACTGTGCAGAAACTGTCCCTACACGTGCTCCAACATGTAGGGACGAGTAGGTGGGATGAGTTTCCCTCTCCTCTCAACCACTCTCTCAGCATGAAAGAGCTGGGCTTTGCCTGCTCCAGGGAAAGCACCAGTGCCACAGCCCATGTGTCATCCCTGTTTTTTTCTGCAGCACTGCCAGCTTGGGCACAAGGAATTTGGATTTGGAACCTCCCTGAAATAGGGAAGCTTTGCTACAGAACCTGGAAGGAAACCCAAAGGCCTCAAAAGCATTTCAGCAGGAGAACTCCTGCTCCAGGGTGTGTGGGGCAGAGCAGGAGGGCTGCTCTGACTCGCCACCCTGCTCTAGGCACTTGTGCTTGGCAGGAACAAACCCCACAAATGCCTTCCCTGAGCAGCAATGGAGAGGCCCTGTGTCCATCCTGGCACCCAAAAGGGACACTCAGGGCTCCTGGCACAGGTGGATTGTGCACCGCAATGTTCCAGTGGGCCTGGCTGAGCTGGCAGGACACTGAGGCTGGTGAATTCCAGTTCCCCTTCTTACACAAGGGGCATTGTGTGGTTTGCAGAGTCCAGTGGTTTTGGAGAACAAACATTGTGTCAGCTCACCTGGGGTGGGCCATTTATCATCTGTTAATATGAGGTCACAGAGTGGGCTATGACATCACAGAGTTGGCTATATGAGATCATTGAGCATCCCAGGCTGTCCCTGTGACATCATCAGAACTGACTGTGACATCACAGGGCAGAGGTTTGACATCCCAGCAGGGCTGTGTGAGGTCACTGGGTTAGTCACTCTGCCCCAGCCCCCCCCCCCCCCCAGTTTCCCCAGACAATTCAAATGCTGTTCATGCCCAGCAGGGTCCCGTGTCCCTCTGTATCCCTCTGCTCCACCTGGAACCACAGCCTCCCCCAAGGATGTTCCACATATCAACCCCAGTGCCTGACACAGGGACAAGGAGCCAGGGCTGTGTGACGAGGACATCAAGGACGTGGATTATCAAGGTCACTGGGGCCTGGTTTGGGTTCCCCAGAGCAGGAAAGATGTCTGGCAGCTGGAGCAGGGTGAGGAAAGGGCCTCCAATGTGGGGCTGGAGCCCTTTGGCTGTGAGGAGAGGCTGAGGGAGCTGGGCTTGTCCAGCCCAGAACAGGGAAGGCTGAGGGGCTCCTCATGCCAGCCTGGCAGTGCCAGCCAGAAGCTGATGGAGAATACAGAGCCATCCAGACAGATTTTTACCCGAGGAGCAGATACTGCAGAGGCTGATGGATCAAGTTCCTGTGAGCCCAGAATATTGGCATTAGTGCAGCTGTAGCTGTGCACAAAAGAGCTCTGCAGACACTTTCTCTCTTTTCCTTCCTCTAGGCATGGAGTGAGCTCATGACCTCAGTGTGCGACTCGTGTGCGCAAAGAGCAAATCTGGGCAGAATCGGGGCAGGGAGGGTTTGGGGCATGTCAAAATCAGTGCTGGGCACAGAACATGTTTTTCATTGGTCTGAGACTGTCTGCTGTGAAAGTGGATGTAATATCCAGTAGAGGAATGACTTTTGTTTTTTATGGAGCTGTGCCTTCCCTTGGTTTGTTTGCTTACAATAATTGAACATCCCTCTGTGTCTCAGACAGCTCCTTCTGCAAGGAAAGCAGGTGGGAGTTGGTGCCAAGGAGCTGAAAGCTGCAGGCACAGCCTGGAGTGGAGGAAGCTCAGATTTGCACAAGGCTGCTCTGAGTGCCAGGGGTTGGATGGGGGAAATGGTGGGGTGGGGGTAGGGACAAAATGTGATTGATTGTCAGCCATAAAGGGTCTTGATTTTTATATCTGTTCCGACTACATTAGGAGGTGCTGGAGATCAATGTCAACTGAGATTGCTGACACCAATCTGTAACAGGAAAAGAATAAACGGGAAAAAAATATCTTCTCACCTTTTTTTTTTTTTTTTTTAATTAAATATGTTTTGAATGGAATGAAATCTTAGACAAGTCCTTCCTAAAGCACAGGCTGGCAATCGCTCTGTTTCAGGCAATCTGTACCCAAAATCCCTGTCACTCACAAGTTCCTAAAAATGTCTGATTATGTGTACTATAAATTGAATTATTTACTGAACAGACTCAAGATTAACAGATAAGAGACTTTAAATGGACTACTTACTGCACAGGATCAACAAAAGAAGTGCAGGTAGATACAAACACAGTGCACAATAAAGTTACCTGTATGACAGCAAGTAAGGAATAGCAGAGATCAGGAGTCAATGTAACTTACCAACAAATTGATTATCTCACTTCAGTCTCCTCACAAAGCAACCTGTTCATGGTCAGCTGGGAATTCCACCTCCCTGGCACCAGAGAGAACTCAGGACAGGACAGATGTCCGGCCTGGGTTATCTCAGCAATTGCTGAGTGGGGGAAGATGCCCTGAGTTATGGCCCCAGCTGATGGACAGAACAGATGAGCTCTGCTGTGCCACAGGGGAAGTCCTGCTGCAGGAACCTCGTGGAGCCAAGGGTGCGTTGTGACAGATCAAGGCCTCATGGAACCAAAAAGAGCATTGTGGTGCCGTGGGGCCCCATGGACCCAAATCTCCATTGGGACAGTCCAGAATCTCATGGAACCAAGGGGCCTCTGTGACACTGCAAGGCCTCAGGGAACCAAGGAGTGCAAAGGTCTCAAACATTGCTTGCAGGGTTCTGCCTTGGGGATGAGGAATCTGCTTGGTGGCACCTTGTGCCTGTTTGCAGTGGGGAACCATAAAAATTTTGGATTGCTTCAAAAAAAAATTGAAACCCTCTCTTTGCCTGAGTGTTGTCAGTTCTCAGAAACTCAGTGTGGAAAGGAAAAAGTAAAGAACCTTTGAAAGCTGAAACACCTAGATGCATTGAGCCCCACTGTGTTGTTACTAACAAAGCCTCTCAAGAGACTAATTAAAGCAGATAATTGGAGGCCATGATTGCACAAAGCTCGCAGAGACTCCAAGGAAAAAGCAAAACCCAAAGTCTTTTGAAAAACCTGCAGTCCCTGGGAGCATGAAGGAGCCCCCCCAGGGCCATTCCTGACCAAGGCTCCCCAGGGACTGATCCCAGCAGATCCCTGAGGCCACTGGGATGTGGGGAGATGCTGAGGGCAGCACAAGGGGTGACAGTGCCCAGCCTTGCTGGGGCTGTGCCAGAAGGCCCCAGTGGCTCAGGACAAGGTGTCTCCTCCCAGCCCTTAGTGGCACAGACCCTGCTGGGCCCCAGGGCACCAAGACATGGCTTCTCTTTGTCCCCACCTGTCATCTCTGCCTCCAATTTCCTGCTCTAACTGGAACCTGGGGACACTTTCTCAGTTGTGTCCCTCAGAGGGACCCACTAAAACTTTAAGAAATATTAAGAGTTTGATTCTGCATGAATTCTTGAGAGGTTTCCTAACAAACCATGGCTCTGCCTTGATTTCCCTCTGGTCTGGTGCAGTTCATCAGGAAGTTTTCCTACTCCAGTTGTGGAGAAATATTTTAAAGAGCTTCTGAGAAATACACATTCTAATTTTAAAGGGTGTATTTTATTGCTGTTCTCTTTGGAGTACAGGTGATTCCAGCATCTAGTGATTGATATTGATCCAGAGTCTCTCCTCAGGAGGTCTGGCCTGCTCAGAGAAGCTGTGCCTTGAGGTCTGAGCCCATGTGGGCAACCTTGCTCCACATTCCCCAACCACATCCCGTCTGTCCTCCCTCACCTGGGACCTGATGCGCTTGGAAAACCAGCTTCACTTAGGCAGAGGGATGTGCTTCTTTTCTTATTTTTGGTGCTATCTAAAACTTAGTTTTCCCCATGGAAAACAGACACACTTGTCAGGTGTGCACCAGCCCAAGGTGCCACCAAGGAGGTTCAGGCCTGGGATCGGTGCTTCGGGGTTGGTGCCTGGAGTCGGTGCCATCTTTCCTTTCTGCCTCTAACTCCTGTCATGCCCCCCGGCCCCATAGAGCCCCATTGGAGCCGGGCCTACAATACCCATCATGCCCCGCGACCTCAGTGGATCCGGGACTACAATTCCCATCATGCCTTGCAGCCCCATAGAGCCCCACTAGAGCCAGGACTACAATTCCCATCATGCCATGCACTCCACAGTACTCCAGAATCCCCCCATATGTCCCATAAGTGTCCCCCAGACCTCCAAGAATCCCTAAGTGCCCCCTCAGCTCCCATTCAGGAATCCCTAAAAGCCTTTCCAGATCCCCTGAATGCTCCCAACACCATAAATGTCCCTTACTGCAACTTCCGCTAATTGATCTTCTCTCATTCCCTGCGAGCTCAGAGCAGCTCAGAACCCAATCACTTGCCTAAAATTCCTGCCGTGCCCCACGCCCTAAAGGGCCTGGTTTGGGCTCCCCAAGCTCCCCCCAAGTGCTCCTGAACCATCTATGTTCCACTTGGAGTACTTGAAGTCACGGCTCGGATGCAAAGTTGTCCTCCAAGTGCCATCCTGGACCCCCAAACAAAACATTTGAGCCACTTCCAGACTACAGCTCCCATCAGGCTTCACAGTTCCGTAGAGTGCTGGTTGAGCTTAGACTTCATCTCCCATCATGCCCCGTGCCCACCAGCAGGCATTGCAGCTGCGCCTTGGACTCCCATGACGCTCCATGGCACCATCAAACTGTATTATACCCACGCCTACAACTCCCATGATCCCCTGAGCCCCAGAGAGCCCCATTAGAGCCCCAAGTGCCACCTGGACCCCGAAGGGCCCCAGATTCCCCTCCCTGACCTCAAGTGCACCCCTGGACCCCAAGTGGCACTCTGAAGCCCAGACCTTTCCCTAGGATCCCTAAGTTCTCTCTTAGATCCCACTCAATACCCCCAAGTGTCCTCCTGTCTCTCAGATTCCTTTGAAACTTCTTCCCCAGACCCAAAACAGCCCCAGATTTGCCCCACAAATGTCTCCCTGGACCCTGAAGGGCCTACCTTGACCCAGTCTGAGAAAAATATGATAATAAAGATGGCAAAATGACTGCAGATATTATGAATTATTTTAAAGAGGGAGAAATTAGTAACCAATAGAGCTTATTTAATTAAGAACTTGAACTTAGAACAAATGTCCAATAATTTTTTTGATTGCTGATAATGTATAGAGTTTAAATATAAAAAATAAAAAATAAAAATTAAGTTTTAAAACTATAGAATACTAATATTATAAATAAGAATATAATTGCAATTTAAATATTTAACAACATTTTTATTTGAAAGAGAAATTTATAAGATATTTTGATATTATGAGTTGTCAGTCCCAGGTGAGAGATAGCATGACATGGTGAGGTCAGAGGTGAGGAGCAGGTTGTCCAAACGGGGTCACCATGGAAGAGGCTCTTTCTTTCAAGTGCCCAGACTTCCTAAGAAAACATTCAGCATCTAGATCACTTGGGAAATTCTTCTATCAGTTTCTCTCTGCACTGGAAAGTAGAAAAATATTCCCCTGATGTAAATAAAGTCAAGAGATGCACTTTGAAATCTTCCTCTTAAACAGAGCTCCAAATTGACTCCAAGCAGCTGCACAAGCCCTGGAGATTTGAAGACAATTAAAGGAAGCCAAAGAGATCCTGAGGGCTTTCTGTATTTTAGGGTTCCCTATGGTTGAAGTGCGGCTGAGTCCAGGCACTGAGAGAAGGTTGAAGAAGTTGCTCCAGGAGTCAGAAGCAAAACTTCAAGTCCCTTGGAGCATCAGTGGCCCCACTGGGGGCAGGGACTGCCAAAGGCTCCCCAGGGACTGATGAGAGCAGATCCTTGAGGGCAGGATTGCAGGAGCCAAAGGCTGTGAGCAGGAACTGCAATGCTGAGCAAGGCCTGGGCTGGTTGGAGGAAGCAGAAAGGCCAAGGGCTGAGCCCAGGCCTGGCCCAGCAGGGCCTGTCCCTCACGGGTGGCTCAGGGCTGTTCCTGGGGCACTGGGATGGGAGGGGCAGCAAGGACAAATGGCACCAACCTGTGTGACACTCCAGATGCTCATGGAACCATGGGCCAGTGTGACACTGTGGGGCCTCATGGAAACAAGAGGCCATTGTGAGCCTGGGGGGCTGTAACACCCCAGAACACTGAAATGCTGGGGGTGACCAAAGGTTCCTTTACTCAAGCTTGGAGCTCCAGAGAAACCCCAGCCAGATATTCTCAAGAGGTCAAAATGACACAAAATTTTGTTGGCAAAGTATAGAAAATCAAGGAATACTTGAAAAGGATTTAATACAACATCCAATTCAACATAGAACACTGGCTATAGCAAGAACTTCATTAACTTAACCCATTTAAACTTAGAAACCCTTAAACACTTCAGTTGTTGAGATACCAAAAACCATTCCATATGAAGAGCATTAGGAGAGCGGAGAGAGAGAGAGAGCGACACAGACAGAAAGACATAAGCTCTATAGAAAGACACACATATGGCTACCAGTTCCTCAGGTTCCAGTGTGGGTGAGACACAGACCCGAGCAGAAGGCAGGGTACAGACCATGGGCTGAGTGCCTGCTCCGTGTTTTGAGCCCCTGGTCCTTCATGGGCCTCCCCCCAGGTGGGACTTTTGATTGCTGGGCCAATCAGAGCCTGGGTCAGCACCAGCCCACTGTGTGACTGACTGACGGCTCATCCCGAGGAGTCTGGGACATTGATCTCATCCAGCCTCTGACAGTGACCATGGTGACACTGCGGAACCTCACGGAACCAAGTGGCCACAGTGATACTGTGGGGCGTCATGGAACTCAAGGAGTCCATTGTGACTGATAGGCAAGGTGTCTTTAAAAAGAATTCAACAACTGAAGTTATGGGTGTTAGCATCTTTGAAATTGGACTTTTTTTCTCTGTTAACTTCAAGAAATTGCTTTATTAAAAAGCCCAGAAAGCTTTGCTCCTGAAACAGTCAAGGGTCTGTGTGACCTTGGCTTTGGGGTAAAATGAAAGGTTCAAGAGTGGAAGATGTGGCAGGCTGTTTGAGATGGCTGTTCTTTCCTAGTACCTCAGCCAGTGGGGATAGGAAGAGGGCAAGGTGCAGCCAGGCGTTTATGATAAAAGGAGGCTGTACACTCTGGAACCTTGAGAGAGAAAACCCCATGGGTGTGTGCTCTGGTGGACTCTTTCCTTTTATTCTAATAAAGCTGAAGGACTCCTCTATCTCCTTTATGGACACTGGCTTTTCATAGCATGATTTTCCATACATGACACTACGGAATGTCACGGAACCAAGGAGCCATTGTGACACATCAAGGTCTCACTGGAACAAAGGAACCATTGTTGACAGTACAGAAACTCATGGAACCAAGGGGCAGTGTGGATCCGTGGACACCATGAAGACATTATGGAACCTCACAGAACCAAAGTGACCATTGTGACACTCTGGAGCCTTAGGGAACCTGGGTGACTCTTGTGAAACTCAGGACTCCTGTGGAACCAAGGGTCAAGGATTAAGCTGTGGGCCCATAGAACCAAGGAGCCATTGTGACACAGTGAGGCCACATGGAGCCCAGTGGCCATGGTGACATTACACAAGCAAGGAGAACATTGTGACACTGTGGGGGTCCCATGAAACCAAGGAAACATGGAACAGGTCTTGGCATGTTGAGGGCCACTGCTTATCTGCCCCTGAAGCACTTGGGCTCTGTGTTCTCCTTCTCTCCTTCCTGGAGAGAACTGTCTTTCTCCTCCAGGGGCCCATGGCAATAATTTGGATTCCTTCTCCAAATTTTCTTACATGAAAAGATTATTCCCTGATTGAATCTGCCAGGACAGCTAGATCTGGCTGCCTTGACTACCTGGGGGCCACCTCTCACCTTTTTTTGAAACAATGGCACAATATGCTTTTCTTATGGAAAAAGACCTCCTATCTCGACCAGCCACCTGTGGCCAAAACTGGGAATCCACCTCCAGAATTCCCTATGTGCAAGGACAGCTCCCAGACAAAAGCTGCCATGTCTGACGAGTCTTGCTGGCCTTGGCTTCCTGAGGTCTGGCTCTCATCTGCCTTAGAAATACTGGCGCTCTCTGCTTTCACTAACAAAAAGAAATCTTGTGCCTTTCCAGGCACCCACAACAAAAACTGACGTTCCACCTCCAAAAATCCCTATATCCAAGGATAGCACCCAGATGAAAGGTTCCAGAGAGAGACAGATCTGGCTGGCTAGGCCAATGGGTGAGCACCTCTCATCTTCTTCCAAAACACTTTGGCTTTGTACTTTTCTTTCCTATGGAAAAACCATCCATCTGACTATCTGAAATTTGGATTCTACCTCCAAAACTTTGTACATCCAAGGATTGCTTCCAAGTGAAAACTGACAGGACAGACTGTTCTGGCTTCCCTTGCCCTCTTGGGGGCTTCATCTCACCTGACTTCCAAGCACTGGGGCTTGGTGCTTTCCTTCCAATGGAAACGAAGTATCCTTCTTGTCAAGGTGTCCATGGTCAAAATTGAGATTCCTCCTCCCAAATTCAGTATATCCAAGGATTCCTCTGTAACAAAAGCTTTCAGTAAAAACAGATCTTTCTTGCTTGAGCTCCCAGGAACTACCTCTCATCTGCCCTTGAAACACTTGGTCTCTATTTTTCTTCCTATGGAATAGAACTGTCTCTCTTGTCAATGCAGAAATGGTCAAAATTAGGATTCCATCTCTGAAATTCCACATATCCAAGAATTGGTTTCAGACAAAAGCTTCTAGAACAGAGAGGTCTGGCTGACCTTGGCCTGTGATGGCTGCCTTTCATCTGCCCTTGAAACACTGGTGTTCTGTGTTTCCTTCCTAAGGGAAAGAGCTGTCCTTTTCCTCCAGATGTCTATGTATGAAATAGGTATTCCACCTCTAAAATTCCATGTGTCTGGGGTTTGCTTCCAGGCAAAATCTGCAAATACCATCAAGTCTGGCAGTCCTTGGCCTCAGGTGACTTCCTCCCATCTGCCCCTGAAACACTGAGGTTCAGTTGTTTCTTTCCTCTGGAGATCATTGTGACACTGTGAGCACCTGGTTCAGCCAAAGGGCCATTGTTATCCTGCAGGGCACCGTGGATCCATGGAGACCTTTGAGGCACTGCAAGGCCCCATGGAATCATGGAGACCACTGTGACACTGTGAGGCCCCATGGAACCAAGGGGACATGGAACAGATCTGGCTTGTTTGGCCTCCTGGTGGCCACCTGACAGGTCCAGCTGACCTTGGCATGTCGAGGGCTGTCTCTCATCAACTGTTGGAGAACTGGGCCCCACAGCTTTCCTTCCTAGGGAAAAGAACCATACATCTAACCAGGTTCCTGTGGCCAAAATTGATACTCCCCCCTAAAAATTTCCCTATATGCAAGGGCTCTCCCAGACAGAAGATGCCAGCACAGGTTAGAAAACTCTGGCTGGCCTTGGCCTCTAGTGGTCACCCCTCATCTCAAGGAAGCTGTGGGGAAAGTATTTGAGCAGATTTGACTACTGGAACATCAATGAGTCTCTCATCTTCTGAAAAACTCTGATTTTGGTTCTTCTGATCATATGTCTTTTTTTCTCATTGTTTATTATGCATGAAATGCTATTTTCAGATATAAAATATTACACATATCACTCTAGCAGTGTTATCTCACACAAAACACGTCTTCTGCCTATGGATCCAGGTCACCTGTATAAGCAAACACAATAAAGAATCTAGCAGGAATTAGTTTTCTCTGTTTCTAATTGTCACATCTCCTCTGGAGCTGGAGGTGCAGCCCCAGCACTTGGGAGGGCTCAAGGGGTCACAAGTTCAGCTCCCACACAGAGAACTTGCAGACCCTGTGGTGTTCCTTTCAGCCTCAGTGCCCAGAGCCTTTCTGCAACCTTCCCCCTGGAGCTGCTGCTTCCCTGCAGCCCCAGCCATGGACAGCAGCAGAACCTGGTGTGTCCTGAGCAGCAGTGCCAGTTCAGGGCTCTGTGGGTAGCAGGGGCTGGGCCAGCAGCACAAGCCAGCCCAGCCAGCCAGGACACGCTCAGCTGGGGAAAGGGATACCCAGGGAGAGGAGCAAGGGAGTGTTTCTGAACCTGCAGGGAGGAATGCAGAAGAAGCAGCTGCTGGAGGTACCAGCTCTGGCCAGGCCCCTCTGTTCCTGCCCAAGGTTGCTGTGCAGGTCTGGGGGGAGAGAGGGGCTGGCAATGAGCAGGCAGAGGCAGCCTGTGCTGGGCATCTCCTGGAGCCAGGACCAGCAGTTCTGCACTGTCACTGAGCTCCATTTCCTCTGCCACGGGGAGATCCAGCCCTGGGGCTGATGTGGAGACTGACCTCGCTCTCTGCCCCTCAGCAGCTGCTGAGCCCTTCAAGGGGCCAGGGCTATGGGGTGAGTGCTCCCAGTGCTGGATCATCCCAGAGTGGGCTCACCCAGAATGGGCTGCTGGGCTGGGCTGGGGTGAGGGCAGGGGAGATAAGCAGCACTGGGCTAGACTGGGAAGTACCAAGGAGATAAAACTCACTCCTGTCAGCTGAGCTGAGCTACTCTACAGGGCCAGGACATGTTCCAGCAGATGTGTGGTGCTGTGCCAGTCCCCTGACAGCGATCTCAGACAGGCAGGTGCAGCACTGAGGAGGTTGGTCTGTGGCATTGGTGGCATGGCCAGTCTGAGAAGGTGCCCCTGCTCTGAGCATCCCTCCAGCCTCTTCCATCAGCCACTCCCCCCAGTTTATTGGTTAGCCAAAGCTCAACTGGAGTTGATGGAAGCTGTAGCCAACATCCAGAGCAAAGTCAATTCAGTCACTGCATTTGCAGTAAATGGCTGCAAAGGCACAACCTGCTGCTAAATGAGGCAGGAAGGAGCAAATCTAGGATCATAGAATGACTTGGGATGGAATCCTAAAGATTATCTAGTTCCAATCTCCTTCCATGGGCAGGGACAGCTCCCACTGGACCAGATTGCTCCATCCCACCTGGCCTGAACTCCTCCAAAGGTAGGGAGTCTGCAGCCTCTCTGGGTAACCTGTGCCAGGGCCTCACCACCCTCACTGGGAAGATTTCTTCCCAATGTCCCATCTAAGCATGCCCTTCTTCACCTCATGGCCATCCCCTCTTGTCCTGTCACAACAGGCCTTTGTTGGAAGTCCCTTTCCAGCTCTCTCAAAGCCCATTTTGGTGCTGGAATGGGCTCTAACATCTCCCTGAGCCTTCTTGTGCCCAGGCTCTCTCAGCCTGGCTCCAGAGCTGAGGGGTTCCAGCCCTCAAATGTCCACTGTGACACTGCAGGGTTCCTGTAACCAAGGGTCCATTGTCACACTCTGGAACCATGGAGACCATTGTGACACTGGGGTGTCCCATGGAAACAAGGGACTGTTGTGACACAGCAGAGCCTCATGGAACCAAGGAGAGCATTGTGACACTGCAAGGGGTCATGGAATCAAGGAACCCATGAGACAGAGGGATCAGAAGTGTCTAATGTGACATTGTGGGGGTCTCAAGGAGCCCAAGGGCCATTATGACACTTCAGGGCCTCCTGAAAGCAAGGGGATCATTGTGGCACTTCCAGGTCTTGTATAACCAAAGGGCAGAGTGGTACTGCAGGGTCTCATAGAACCAAGGGCCATTTTAAAGCTGCAGAGCCAAGCAGAACTTTGGGACACTGTGGGGCCTGATTGAATTGATGAGAATATCATGACACAGTGAGACCTTATGGAAACAGGGATCCATTGGGACATTTGAGGACTCCTGTAAGCAGAGAGGCCGGGCAGGGCTGGCCATGGCTGGGAACAGGCCCTGAGCCCCACAGGAGGATGGAGCTGGGCCACAGCCAAACTCAGCCCAGGGCAAACCTGGGCTCAGCAGCCAGGGCTGGCAATGTCTGGGGACAGAGGCTGGTGCTAACAAATGTCCTGGGCCCCTCCCTGCTCTGTGCATGCCACCAAGGACACAGAGCAGCCTCCTCTCTGGGCCACTTGCCTGTTTCCAATGCCTTCCCCAGGCGCTGGCCCTGCCCCACAAGGGCTGGGCTGAGTCCTGCCCCTGCACGCTCAGCCAGGCTGAGATGGACACTGCTGGTGTCTCTGGCAGGCTCTCTCAGGCCAGCCCAGCTCCCTGCAAGCTGTGCCAGCTGCCCTGAGCTCTGTGCAGCACCAAGGGCCTCTCCCCAGCACAGCCCAGCTGGCTCTGGCCCCACAGCTCTGCTCAGGGCAGGGGGCTCTGGGCAGTGGCCCCACGGCCTCAGCCCCTGTCAAGGGCACAGCAGCAGCTGCAGCTCAGACAGGACTCAGCCCCAGCCATGGGCAAGGTGCTTGGCCAAGGCAAAAGGAGGCTCCCTGTGTGCCCTGCTCCCCTCTCCCTGAGCTCCTGAGAGTTCTGCCACCCCTGCTGCCATCCCATCTGCCCAGGCCAACACAACAGCCCCAGCCTTGGGGCTCTGCAGAGCTGCTCCTGCTCCAGGCCCAGGGCCCATCCCAGAGTTGGGGAAGCCACAAAGCTGTGCCCATTTCTGTTCATTGCTGCTGTGATGAGGATGGGTCCTCAGCCACTTGGAGGCTGCTGATGAATTTTACTAGTCCAGAGCTCTCTTCTTTCTTGATCTCTTCAGTTCAGGAATTCAGCAACAAATGCTGATAAACATTTGTTCAAAACACCCAAACAAGAAAAGCCCTTGGGAATAATTTAAGTTTTCAATTCTTTTGTGGTTAATTAAACAGATTTCAGAAGTGTATTTCAAGTGAATATAATATGTTTTAAAAAATGGAGAGAGAACTGGTTTGTGTTGTTGTTTTTCCTGTATCTAGATCTAGTAATCTCCAATTGATATTGACTCCCAGCACTTTCTAGTGCAATCTGAATAGATATGAAAATCAAGATCCTTGAAGACTGACCATCAATATCACTTTGTCCCTACTCCCTCTCCAGCATTTCCCTCATCCAACCCCTGGGACACGTATGGGTCAGGAATGGTGTGGCCTGCAGGATCAGGGCAGTGGGTTTTTTTCTGTGTTCGGCACTGGTTGGGAAGCACCTTGAGTGCTGTATCCAGTTCTGGGCTGGCCAATTTAGGAAGGACATGGAGGGGCTGGAATGTCCAGAGAAGGGCAACAAGGCTGTTGAAGTGTCTGGAATGCAAGGACAGTGAGGAGTGGCTGAGGGAACTGAGGATGTTTATCCTGGATAAGAAGAGGCTCAGGGGAGACAAGGTGGTGTCAGAGCACAGGTTGGAACTGATGATTTCCAAGACCTTTTCCAGCCTGGCTTATTCTGTGATTCTCTGAAACCACCCTTGGAGCAATTGCAGGATGAGCCCTGGGCCTCCTCTTCAGAAGGTCCAGCAGCCCAGGTCCCTCAGCTTCTCCACAGAGTCCCAAAGCCCATCCTGTCAGTCCTGCAGAGCCTCTCCAGCCCTTCCTCACTGCCCAGAACAGGGAGCCCCACACCCAGACACAGCAGCCCAGATGTGCCCCCTTGTCTGTGGTGCCTCTGGCAAGGGAGCAGCAGGAGGCACTGCAGGACCCTGCAGACAATTCCTGAAGTACTTGTAGGACGATCCTGCTCCCCAAGGGATATTCCCATGGTGCCAACTCAGGAACTGAAATGGGGAGTGGGGCCAGATAAGAAAGGGCAAAGAGGGATGGGCTGTTTGTAGGGGAGGGGAGAGGGATTGGAAAGAGGAAGAAATCAGAATTTTGAGAGAGTAAAGAAATCCAAGGTGAAGGAAAGGAAATGCTCAGGGCAGTTTGGGGGTGGCTGCCAGGCTGCCCTGGCTCTGAGCAACAACGTCTTCAATGGGACAGGAAATTCACAACTCATGGGAACAGACATTCAGAGGCCTCCACAAAAAAAATCCTGTGTTGTTTCCCCACCAGTCCCCCAGCCCTTGCTGGCCCCAGGGGCTGATGGCATTTGTGCTCACTCAGCTCCATCTCCTCTCTGCAGCGCTGTGCTCTGTCAGCAGATGAATTTGCCCCAGTCTCTGCACACAGACATTGCTGCTGCTGCCCCAGAGAAGGAAACAAAAGTGGCATCTCTGGAGAAAACTTTGCTGAGAGATCCTTTAGTTAATTTAAAGCCACTGAGGGTGCGGTTCCTCATTGACAGAGTTTGTGGTCATAGGGAAGGTGGAGAAAATCAAAGTGGGAAATGCCACAAAGAATTACATTTTTGTGGACAACATTAAAAGAAAAGTAGATAAAAAAAAAGCTTCAAATTGAAAACAACAAGAAGTATCAAAGGTTACTTTTACTACAAGTGATATTCAGAAATTTGCCAGCACTTTCATGTTCCTGAAACCACCCAGTCATCAGTCTCCACACTGCAGCCTTGAGCTCCTGGTTTCTCAGGCTGTAGATGAGGGGGATCAGGGCTGGAGGCAGCACTGAGTGCAGAACTGACAGGGCCATATCCAGGGACGGGGAGGAGATAGAGAGGGGGGCTTTAGGTTGGTAAATGTGTCAGTAATGACGAAGAGGGAGACTGCGGAACCCAGAAAGGCATTCCCAATTAGAACAAGGCCTGTGCCCTCTCCCTGTCGGTCAGCCTTTTGGTCACTCCCACCCTAATTCCCTGTTGGCCCTCTGCCTTCCCTTGTGGCACCCCCGTGTCCCTGAGCAATTGGTCCCTAAGGATTTCCTGCCTGCTGATCACATGACAAAACCTGGAGCCCCACAAGCCCCTTCACCTTTGTTCCCCGAACCCTGGATCCATGCGAGGCTGAAATAAACATCTCTGTAAAACCGGCAAAGGCCTTTCCTGCTCCTTCACCCCAAGCAACTTCTAAATGCAACACATGGCGCTCCAAACCCAGACTCTTTTCCATGAATGCATCTACATCAACCAGCCCGAGACTGTTTTTTAATCTTACTGTGGTGAGTTTAAAAGTCTGCAGCACACTTTGCTTTTTCTCCTTTTACTCTTGCGTGCTGGGAAGAGACTTGGGGTGAAAATGCCAGTAAGATACATCTGCTCGCAGCGGGAAATTTGTCTCCAATTTAAAAACATTCTTAGTTGCAGCAATTTTAAATTTTTGAAGGGGGATTTTAAATTTTTAGTATGCTGGCTGTGTGAAAATTATCCTGATGTTTCACAAAATAATTTCTAAATAATAACTTTTAAAATGAAGCCTCGGGCAAATTGCAAAGTGAACACTTTCCAGTAGTAAAAACTCTATGTTTGTTTAATTTGTCTAGGTGTTCAGCTTTCTAATGAATGTTCAGAAAATGCTGAACCCCAGCTTTTTCCACTTTCTCCTTCCCCTACAGCCCCTCTCCTGTCGCAAGAAAAGTTTTCTTTTTCACGTTCTCCCCTCACCCCGGCTGCACAAAATGGCGCAGACCGCGTGGCGGGACGCACTAAATTCCCCTCCGCTCTCATTTTTGGGTCGCGCCCCTCCCCTCCTGTTTGGGACCCTGCCCCCACGTACACCCTCCCCCCCGAGCAGTCGAGCAAAGCAGCTTCAGTGACAGAGAGCCCTCGGCCACCCCACTGCTGCCACCGCCCCAGAGCCAAGAGCGGCGCTCCAGCCTCAGAAGTTCTGCGCCAGAAGCCACAGCCCCAGCAGCAGCAGCAGCAGCAACGCCTCATCGCCAGCAAGGCCACTGTGCCGCTTCCTCCCTGTGTCACCGAAAAGAGAAGCGGCGAAAGCAGCCCCCGCTCGCCATCCGCACACCCCGCCCTGCTTGCTGCCTGCCCCCCGTGGAGCCCCACGCACCCCCTGTCCCCCGTGGAGCCCCATGCATCCCCCTGCCCCCCGTGGAGCCCCATGCACCCCCTGCCCCCCGTGGAGCCCCACACACCCCCTGTCCCCTGTGGAGCCCCACGCACCCCCTGCCCCGCGGGCAGCCCCCGTGGGCTGGACCCCGCGCACTCAGCCCCGCCGGCACGCACGGCACCCCCAGCACAGAGCAACTCACACTTCTCAAGCTCTGCCTTGCCAACCCAAACAAAAACAGCCCCTCTGACACCAGCACGTCCAGCAGCACAGACACGAACACAAACTCACCAGCAAAAGTAAAAACATCATTGCTAAAAAAGTGTTATGAACTGTCAAATGGTTCACTGTAAAAAATAGATACTGATTCATCACTCGAAATGATACCAAAGAAGATATGTTTGTTCATCAAACTGCAATAAAAAAAAATAACCCTAGAAAATGTCTCCCCAGTGTAGGAGGTGGAGAATAAGAGGAATTTGACATAGTACAAGGGAAAAAGAGCCTTCAGGCAGCAAATGTTACAGGGCCTGGTAAATTCCCGGTGCAAGGAAGCATTCATGCACCAAACTGCAGCTACTGTTTAGGTACTAGAAAATCTTGTCCTTCACACATCAAAGACAACAGCCTTCAAGTTACAACAGCATCCCAAAAGCAAAAACAGCACAAAACACCACTCAGCTGTCCTGGAGCTGTCCTGCCAATCTGGTTTCCCAAAGTTCCTTTTTAATAGAAAGCGAGGATGATATGGGAGGGAGAGAAGAAAGAAAAATCTCCCAAGGCAATAATCTTTGTTTTTTCTTCAAAATTAATGATTTCAATTTAAAGTTTCAACAGGTACCCTATCCCCATTCTACCTCATACAAGCTCAATCAAAGTCAGCAAAGTTCCAGTCCATGTTAAAGGATCCCCTTCCTTACTCAGTTTCCTGACAAGCCGTGCTGAAAAATCTTCACCTTCCTTCCTACCAGTTCCAAAGTGCTTCAAAAATCTGTTCAAATACTGAGAACTCAAGAAATAGCTTGCATTTTAAAAATTGGTTTGCTTTGAATGCTTTTGTTTGTTTTTGTCGTTTTGTGTTTTTTAGTTACCTTAGTTTTACATTTAATTTTAAAATCCTTTAAAAAAGCCTTTTTAAATAACAAAGAAAAGGGGAGTTGTGGAGACACAGAAAGGCATTCCCCATTAAAGAAGCTCCCTGTGCCCTCTCCCTGTCGGTCAGCCTTTCGGTCACCCCCACTCTGTTCACCTGTTGGCCTTGTCACCCTAACCCCACCCTCGAGCACCCCCTGCCCCTTGGCAATTGGTCCCTAATGATTTCCCCGCCTTTTTATCCCATGACAAAACCTGAACCCCCCCACAAGCCCCTTAGCCTTTGTTCCCTGAACTCTGGACAATGCTGAGCAGTAGCTGAAATAAACATCTTTGTAAAACCCTCACAAAGGCCTTTCCTGCTCCTTTACTCACCTTCACCCCAAGCAACTACTAGAGGCAACATTTGGTGGTTTGTTCTTTACTTTCCTTGGTTTCAATTTTTCAGTACTGTCCACAAGGAAATGTCACTGTATGCGCCATATTTCTTTTTGTTACTCTCCAACTTCAATGTGACCCACAGACTGTGACAATAAAGAGCTGTGCTCTTGGTGGATCCGTTAGGCCCAGTTGTGTCCTAATGGACACTTGGTTCCATGAGCAGTGGCAATGTCCCAGTGGCACCTGTGTTCCATGACACCCTGCTGTGTTACAAGTGACAGTTTGTTCCATGAGATTCCATGGAGTTACAATGGTCACTTGGGTTCCATGAGACCCTGCTGTTTTGACAACTGACACTTGGCTCCATCAGATTCCATTGTCCCACAATACTCTCCTAGGTTTCAAGAGGCCCCTCTGTGTCTCAATGGTCCCTTGCTTCCATGAGCCATGGCTCGGTCCCACTTGCCCCTGGGTTCCATGAAGCCATGCTGTGCTCACAATTGACATTGCTTCCATGAGATTCCATTTAGTCACGATGGTCCCCATGTTTCCGTAAAGCTGTGCTGTGTCATAATGGACACTGGATTCTGCAAGAACTGGCAGTCCCAGAGGCATCTCTAGTCCCATGACCCCCCACTTTGGTGAAGTAGAGCCTTGGATCTGTGAGATTCCAGGTTGTCCCAATGGTCTGCTGAATTCTATGAGACTGTGCTGTGTCACAATGCACACTGAGTTCCACATGCCCTGGCACTATCCAAGTGGCACCTGGCTTCCATGAGGCCCCACAGTGTTTCCAGCTGTAGCTTGGTTTCCCCAGACTACCTTGTGTCACAGTGCTCTCCTGGGTGCCATGAGGCCTTGCTGTGCAATAATAGAGCCTTGTTTCCACTGGGCCTGGCAATGTCCCAGTGGCACCTGTGTGCCATGAGGCCCCACTTGGTCAAAGTATAGCCTTGGTCTGACAACGGACCCTTGTTTCCTTGAGGTGCCATTGCACCACAATGGTTTTCTTGGTTCCATAAGGCATGGTGAAACAGTGGACACTTCAGTCTATGAGTTTCTATTCCATCACAATGGTCTCTTGAATTCCATGAGGCCCCGTTTTCACTATGGAGTTTTTGTTCCACATTTTTCCATTGTGTTATAACTGTCTCCCGTGCTCTGGGATGCTGTAACATGAAACAGTGGACATTTGCTTCCATGTGGCTCCACAGTGTCATAATGGTCTCCTGGCTTTCATGGGTCTCCACTTTACAATTTACACTTGGTTCCCCAAGGTCCCATGGTGTCACTGTGCTCTCCTGTGATTCACAAGGCTGTGGTGTGTCACAGTGGACACTCGCTTCCTCCAAGGCTGGAGATGCCCCAGTGGCACTGGGTTTCCCTCTGGCCATGCTTTGTCAGAACAGGGCCTTGTTCCATGAGTATCCATTGTGTCACAATGTTCTCCTTAGTTTTATGAGAGCCTGATATGTTGACAATTGAACAAGAAACCCTTGGTTCTTTGAGGTTCTATTACACCACAGTGGTCTCTTTGGTTTCATCAGCCCTAGGTTTGTCACAATGAAGCCTTGGTTCCATGCACTTCCATTGCATCACAATGGTCTCCAACATTCCACGAGGCCCTGCTGGGTCACAGTGGAGCCTTTATGCCATGAGTTTCCATTGCGACACAATGGTCTCCAGCATTCCATGAGGCCTGGCTGTAAAACAGTGGGCTCTTGGTTCCATGAGTCTCCATTCCATTGTGGTGATCTCTTGCATTCCATAAGGCCCTGAAGTGTCATTAGGGAGCCTTTGTTCCATGCTGGTTGCAACAGGAAAGACACCACTGTGCCACTGTGGAGCCTTTGATCCATGTGTTCCCACCGTGACACAATGGGTTCCCTAGCTCTATGAGGCTGCGCTGTGAAACTGTGGACACCTTGTTCCATGAGATTCCATGTTTTCATTGTCAGGAAAATCCCTAAAGACAAGAGGTTTATGTCCATTAAGAAGACAGAGGAGTACTTCAGCATAATTTGAAAAAAGGGGGAGAGTTCATTGGGGCACATGCCCGCAGGGTTTTCTCTCTCCAGGTTTCAGAAGGCGCAGCCTCATTTTATCCGAAACTCCCAGCTGCACGTGGCCTTTTCCTTTCCTGGCTGGCCAAGGCACTAGGAAGGTACAACCTTCCTGACCCACCTACCCCGTATGCCCCCTTGAACCTGGCATTTCCCCCTGAAGTTTAGGAGTTCAGCCTTGTGAAGACCCTTGTCTGTTTCAGGAGCCAAACTGTCTGGGCCCAGCAACAAACCTGCTGCCCAAAGTCAGTAGAAACATTACCACTCATTTCAAAGGACTTAACATCCATCCCTTCACCCACCTAATGATTTGCAAATACATTAGCGCACATCTTTCCTCTCACACTGATGTTTCCTGTGCTGGTGACAGTCTGTTAAGCCCAGCCTTTGGCCTGACCTCTCTGCTGTTGTAGTTCCATGCACAGAGGTTGTTGTCTCTTCCCCCTTCCACGGGCAGACCGCTGTTCAGCCATCTCCAGGACAGCAGGGCCCCACCCCACAGCACTGTGCCCTGGGAAGACAAAAGCCATCACTCTAAATGTCCCCATTCCTCTTTCTTCCCAGGCATTTGGGTTTGCCAGTGGGGTTTGCTGTTGGTTGCCACAGGAAAAAAGAAGACACCTGTGACACTGTGGGGCACCTAGAACCAAACATCCATTGTGACACTACAGAAACTCACAGAACGAAGGAAATCCTTGTGACATTGTGGGGCCCCATGCAACTAAACATTGATTGTGACACTACAGAGTCTCACAGCACCCAAATCCATGGTGACACAAGAAGGGCTCAAGAAACCAAGGAATCCAAAGGTCTAATACAGATCTTGTGTGGCTCAACCTTTGGAAGAGAAACTTCCTTGGTGGCACTTTGGTCTCAGCACACACTTAAGGAGGATGTCTATTTGTAATTGAGAAAGTCAGGAGTTTTTGATTGCTTCAAAAAGACAAAAGGATGAAAACCCCTCTTTGCCTGAGTGCAGCCAGCAAAGCAGGTCCCAGTTGAGTGAGAACAGACAGGATGGGGTTGGGGAATATGGAGCAAGGTTTTCCACACTGGATCAGACCTCAAGGCACAGCTTGTGCCTTGAGCAGGCCAGACCTCCTAAGGAGAGACCCTGGATCAGTATCAGTCACAGAATGCTGCAATCACCTCTGCTCTAAAAAAAAACAGTAATGAAAGACACCATTTAAAATAGGAATACATATTTCTTAGAAACTCTTTGAAGTATTTCTCCATAACTGCAGCAGCAAACCTTCCTAATGAACAGCACTAGACCAGAGGGAAATCAAGGCAGAGCCATGGTTTGTCAGGACTTGCTTGATCCCAATGAGCCCCGTGGTGCATTTGGTGCTGAGCCCTGGAACCTCAGGGCCTGAGAGGAGATTGCACAAACCTCTCCAGATTTCAAAGTCAGAAGAAAAACCCAAAATGTCTCAAAGCATTAATGGGTCCCATTGAGGTCCATCACCAACACAGGCTCCTCATGGACTCTTTGGTGGAGAGAATTGAAGGCCATGATTGCCCAAAAACTTCTGAGACTTGGAGAGGAAAGGAAAAAGGAAAGTACCTTAAAAAATCTGAAGTACCTTGAAGCATTGAGTCCCACTGAGTGTTGTTACTGAGAAAGGCTCTCTAGAGACTAATTAAAACAGATTAAAACACAATTGGGCAAGATGACTGAGTTGAATAGATTTGCCTTGCCATCAGGTACAAACCATGCAACATGAAAAGGGAGAAAAAACTTATGCAGCAGAAGAAAGTCAATAGGGAAAAAATAAACACGACGAAAAATAAAAAACTAAGCAAAACCTACCCACAATAAAAAACACACACAAACAAACCAACTAAAAAAGCAAAGACCACAAACAGAAGGAAACAAATCCCCAGGAAATCTCCAATCAGTGGAAAATGTTCAAGTACCCAAGGACAGAACTGTAGGTGGTATTTGGAAAGAAAAATGTCTTAAAAAATAAATCAATCCCCTATTTCCCTTGTGCTCCCACCACATCTGTCAATTTATTGCTGATCACAGTGTGACAAGGAATGGAACATCCCCCTTGTCAGTCTAGCCCAGCTGTCCCATCCCTGTTCCCTCAGGAACATTTGCCCACCCCAAGCCCATGAGTTGGAGGAGGTTGCAGACACGCCTCATTTGGGGTGAAGACTGTGACAAGGACAGGAGAAGATGACACTTACTTTTATCAAGGACAGTAGAACAGAAGAGCACAGCCTTGGACAAACAGATCAAAGATGTCACTTAGGCAAACAGAAGTCATTCAAAATGCAAGCAGAATGCCAGCTCAGCTCTGAAAGACTGCTGATAAAGCAAAAATTATGCAAAACAAAGAAATTGCCATCATTCAAAAGCAGGGATCAAGGAACAGCCACCTTTACCAGATATTGAAGACAGACCCCAATGAACCACATAAGGATTTGTGATGATGGGTACCATTATGTCAAATAAAGTCAAAGGAAGTGGGGATAGCTACTGAAAACATAATCAGTCTGTGTGATAAATCTCTGTCCACCTTATGCCCAATACACACAAATGGATGAGGGATTACCTGAGTGACCACCATGCTGTAATAAAGAATATGTGCTTTCAAATACTTAAAATTGTGTTCAAAAATTTCTATCCAGCACATTTCCGTATCAGTGCTGTCCTTGACTCCATTATGTCTCTTGTACAGTTTCACAATAGCCCCTTGGCTCCATACTGTCCTTGGTTCTGTATTGCCACAATGCTCTCCTTGGTTCCACGAGGCCTTGGGGTGTCACAACAGCCCCTTGGTTCCATGAAGTGCCATAGTGTCACCACGTTCTCTTGGATCTACAGTATCACGATGGAAAATTGGTTACAAGCAGCCCTGCTTGGTCACAATGAATATTTGGTTTCATGGGGCCCCAGTGTCAAAATGGCCTCTTGGTTCCATGAGGCCTCGCTGTACAACAACAGCCCCTCAGTTCCATGAGGTTTTGTTCTGTCAACAATGCTCTCCTTGGTTCTACAGTATGAAAATGGCTGCTTGGTTCCATAGGGTTCCTCAGTATCATAGTGCTCTCCTTGGTTCCATGAGGCTCTGCAGTGTCACAATGTCCCAGAGTTTCCATGAGCTTCTGTCTCATCAACCATGTCCTTTGTTCCAGTGAGGCCCCACAGTGTTCCATTGGATCTGTGATTCCATGAGGTTCCATAGTGTACCATGATTGCCTTGATTCCAAGAGGTTCTGCTGTGTCACATTGGACTCTTGGTTCCATGAGTTTCTGTGGTATCACCACAGTCTCCCTGGATCTGCAGTATGGGCCATTGTTTCCATGCAGCCCTGCTGTGTCCCAGCATCTCCTTGGTTCCATGAAGCCCCACTGCATAACAACGGAGTCTTGGTCCTATGAGGTTCTGTACTGTCACAATGCTTTCCTTGGTTCTGGATTATAACAATGGACCTTTGGTTCCATGAGCTTCCAAAATGTCACCATGGTCTCCTGGGATCTGCACTGTCACGATGAATTGGTTCCATGGGATCCTGCTGTGTCACAATAAACCGTTAGTGTCATGTGGTTCTGGAGTGTCACAATGGTCTCCCTGGTTGACAACACCTTGGAGTGTCACAATGGCTGCTTGGTTGCATGAGCTTCCATAGTGTCACAATGGTCTCCTTGCTTCTGCAGTGCCATAATGGACCCTCAGTTCCATAGGATTCCTAAATGTCACTGGTCTCCTTGGTTCCATGTGGCCCTGCTGTTTCCCCATGGTCCCTGGGTTTCATGAGTTTCTGTGCTGACCAACAATGGTTCCTTTGTTCCAATGAGGCGCTGCTATGTCACACTGGACCCTGGGTTCCATGAAGTCCTTCAGTGTCCCAATGGACCATTAGATCCATGAGGTCCCATAGTGTCACCACGGTCTCCTTGAGTCTGCATTGTCACAATGGACCATTGGTTCCCCGTGGCCTTGCTGTGTTACAATGGTCTCCTTGATTCCATAATTCCCCTCAGGGTCACAATGGAGCCTTGTTTCTGTGAGGCACCAAACTATCACAATTGTCTCCTTTCCATGGAGACAATTGGTTCCATGAGGATATAAAAGCTTTGCATAGACATTGAGCAACAACTTCTTAACACACCTGGGAAAAACTGTCTGCATTCAAGAGAGAGATTAAAGGTGACAGTGGCACCAGTAATTTCCATCTGCAACAGAGATCCAGGGTACAGACAGGGACAGAGAATTCAGCTGAAAGTCTCAGAGAATTCTGCTTACAGAGATCATTTCTGGTCACACTGTCCCTTGTAGAAAGGGGACATCATTCCAGACAGCCTGTACTGAGCATGTGGCTCCTGAGTGGGTTTGTTGTTCAGAAAATCTGCTCCTCACAAAATTGTGAGGAAATTCTTTCCTCACAAACAGGAAAATTTCTCCTGGGCCTGTGTGCAGGCAGAGCCCTGAGGAGAGCAGGCGGGACATGGTGCAGTGGACTGGGACACCCATCTGCAGAGCTCAGGGAACAAGGTTCTGGTGCAGGGCACAGGGATGTCAGTCCCATGTGGGAAATGCTAGATTTGCTGAGGCTGGGGGTGAGGAGCAGGTTGTCCAAACAGGGTCAGTCTGCAATGGCTCATTCTTCTCTGTGCCCAGACCCCCTAAGGAGGCATTCAGCATCAAGATCTCTTGGGGAATGCTTCAATCATCTCTTCTCAAAACGGAAAAAAACTTGACTAAAGAAGAATCATGGGTTGCACTTTGAAATCTCCTTCCTTAACAGAACTCCAAACTTTCTCCAAGCAGCAGCACAAGCCCTGGAGACTTGAAGACAATTGAAGCAAGACAAAGAACTCCGGAGGGCTTTCTGTATTTCAATGATCCCCACGGTGGATTTAGGGCTGACTCCAGCACCTTCAGACACTGAGAGAAGGTTGAAGAAGCTGCTCAAGGAGTCAGAAGCAAAACTCCAAGTCCCTTGGAGAATCACTGGCCCCACTGAGGGCAGGGATTGCCAAAGGCTCCCTGGGACTGGTGAGAGCAGATCCTTGAGGGCAGGATTGCAAGATCCCAAGGCTGTGAGCAGGAACTGCAATGCTGAGCAAGGCCTGGGCTGGTTGGAGGCAGCAGAAAGGCCAAGGGCTGAACCCCAGGCCTGGCCCAGTAGGCCCTGTCTCTCACGGGTGGCTCGGGGCTGTTCCTGGGGCACTGGGATGGATGGGGCATCACCCTGTGTGACACTCCAGATGCTCATGGAACCAAGGGCCAGTGTGACACTGTGGGGCCCCATGGAAACAAGAAGCCATTGTGAGCCTGAGGGGTTGTAACACCCTAGAACACTGAAATGCTGGGGGTGACAAAAGGTTCCTTTACTGAGTTGGGTGTGCAGGAGAAATTCCAGCCAGATAGTCTCAAGAGGTCAAAATGACACAAAATTTTACTGGCAAAGTATAGATAATCAAGGAATGCTTTAAAAAGAATCAATACTACATCCAATTCAATATAAAACACTTGTCATTGAAGGAACTTCATTAATTTAGCCCATTTAAGCTTGTAACATATAAGCACTTCAGTTGATGAGGAAACCAAAACTCTTCCATATAAAGTGCATTAAAATGAGAGGAATGAGAGAGAGAGAGAAAGACAGAAGCTCAATAGAAAGACACATGCATGGCTACCAACTCATCGTGTTCCAGTGTGGGTGAGACACAGATCCCAGCAGAAGGCAGGGTATGGACCATGGGCTCAGTGCCTGCTCTGTGTTTTAAGTCCCTGGGCCTTGGTAGGCCTTCCCCCAGGTGGGACTTGTGATTGCTCGGGCAATCAGAGCCTGGGTCAGCACCAGCCCACTGTGTGACTGACTGACTGACAGCTTATCCCGAGGTGTCTGGGACATTGATCTCATCCAGCCTCTGACAGTGACCATGGTGACACTGCAGAACCTCATGGAACCATGGGTCTGTTGTGACAATGCGGGTTCAGGGACAACATGGAGACACCATGGAACCTCATGGAACCACAGAGACCATTGTGACACTCTGGTGCCTCATGGAACTGAGGGAACATGGAAAGGTCAGGCTGATTTGGCCTCCCAGGGGCCACCTGACATGACTGGCTTACCTTGTGATGTTGAGGGTCTGTTTTCATCTGCTACTAAAACACTGGGGCTCTGTGCTTTCTTTCCTTTGGAAAAGTACTGTACTCCTCCAGGTGTCCATGAACAGTTTTGGGAATCCAACTCCGTAATTTCCTATATGCAAGGACAGCTCCCAGACAAAAGCTGCTATGACTGACAAGTCTGGCTGGCCTTGGCTTCCTGGGGCTGGCTCTCATCTGCCTTTTGAAACACTGGCACTCTGGGCTTTCTTTTCTAATGAAAAGAACTCTTCTTCCATTCCAGACACTCATGGCCAAACTTGAGATTCCACCTCCAAAAATCCCTGTGTCCAAGGATGGCCCCCAGATGGAAGGTGTCAGGAGGAATAGGTCAGGATGGCTTGGCCCATGAGTGGCCACCTCTCGTCTTCTTATGAAACACTTGGACTTCATGCTTTTCATTCCTATGGAAAAAAATAAATCCATCTCAACCAGGCATCCATGGTTTAAACTGGGATTCCACCTCGAAAACTCCGTACAGTCAAGGATTGCTCCCAAGTGAAAGCTTCCATGAGAGACAGGTCTGGCTGTCCTTTACCTCTTGAGGGCTTCCTTTCACCTGCATTTGAAACATTGTGGCTCAGTGCTTTCCATCCTATAGAAAAGAATCTTCTGTTTCATCAAGGTGTCCATGGTCAAAATTGAGATCCAAGCCCCCAAATTCTGTATATCCAAGGATTTCTCCATGACTAAAGCTGCCAGGCCAAAAATGTCTGGCTGTCCCGTGAACCACCAGTCTCCTCTTCTGCTTTCAAACACTTGGGCTTCGTGCTTTGCTTCCTATGGGAAAGAACCATCCTTCTTACCTATGCAGGAATGGCTGAATGGTGAATTCCACCAAAAACTTCCTTATATCCAAAGGTTCCTTTCAGAGAAAAGCTGCCAGGATAGAGAGGTCTGCCTTGCCTTGGCCTCTGATGGCCACCTTTCATCTGCCCCTGAAATACTGCTGTTCCATGCCTTCCTTCCTGTGGAAAAGAATGATCATTCTTCCTCAGACATCCATGTTAGAAATTGATATTCCACCTCTAAAATTCTGTATATTGAAGGATAGCTCCCAGAAGAAATCTGTCAGTACCAGTCTGGCTTGACTTGGCCTCCTGAGGGCTCTCTCATCTATCACCAAACCCTGGGGCTCAGTGCTTTCCTTCCAGTGGAAAAGAACTGCTGTTCTCACCAAGGTGTCAATGGCCAAAACTGGGATTCTACATTTGAAATTGCACCTACCCAAGGATTGCACTCAGACAAAAGTAGCCAGGACACACAGGTCAAGCTGCCTTGTTCTCTGGTGATTTTCTTAGACTATAACAAGAAGATTTTTATTTGCCACCACATAAGAGAGAGCCCAATAATATCCCAAGATGGGATTGGGAGGCTGCAAGCACATGAACACTCTATATGAATAATGGAGCTCAGTACTCAGTGGAGTGGAAACAGAGGACAGCAGAGGAGAGCCCTGAGAGGGATGGAAGGGTGTTTTCAGGGATAGTGGATCCTTCTGACAGCAGACAGCAGACAAAGAAAGAAAGAATTAATGCCAATTTCTCTCCTAGGGCAGGGTTGTGGTGTAACACATCCCCCAGAAGGAGTCTGGAGCAGCCCAAGGCTTTGAGTGGCCTGGCAGAAGCAGGCAGGACGCAGAGCTGTCAGCAAAGGAAGGGGCCAGCGAGGTGGGGCAGCCGGGGGATGACGACAGCCTGGCAGGGACAGAGGGCAGGGCATGAACACCGTAGGACAGCCTGGGCTGCAGAGGGCACAGGGATGGGCAGCAGCTGAAAGGCCCTGCCAGAGCCAACTGCTGCAGCACTTGGGCCATGGCTGCTGGCCCTGGGCCAGAGGCCAGCAGGAGACAAGTGAGCCTTGCTGTGCTGGGGCCTCATTGCCTCCTAGTCCCTGTTCAGCAGCCTGGCAGGGGCTGCCCCATGGTCCTGCCCTTGACATTGCACATCCCCAGAGCCCAGTGGCCCGGGAAGGGCCCTGAGCAATGAGGGAGGGACAGGATCTGCCTTGCCAGGGGCTGGGGCTCAGCCCTTGGTCCTATGCATCCCTGAAACACCTCCAGGTTTTCTCAGCATCAGAGACACCTTTATTTTCATTATTCCTAACTGTCATCACTGCCTCCAGTGTTCTGCTCTAACTGGAACCTTGGGGCACTTTCTCAGGGCTGTCTCACTATGGGACCCATTAAAAGTTCAAAAAACTTTGAAGTTTCATTTTAATTTTGAGTTCTTGAGAGGGTTTTTGAAAAAACATTCTCTCAGGAACTGAATCTAATTTAAAAAAGAACAAACTCATGTGAGGGTCATTATAGCCATTGCATTGTGTCCCCTGGTACAGAGGTGAGATAATGGCAACCAGGAAAAGCTTCAAAAAGACATTTTTGCTGAGAAGCTGCTCCTCTCCCAGCCTAGCAGGGCTGAGGGCACTGCCTGCTGGCAGTGAGGGGACAGGATCCAGACACAGACTGGCTACAGACAATCAGGCCTGGGAAGACATTGAGCTGAGACTTCACTTGGGGAAACATCTTCATGGTTCTGGGCATGGTGAGTCTATGGGTGCAGGGCAATGTCCCCTGTGCTCCTGGAGGGATCTCTTGGAGCCAGCATATCCCACAGCCCGGGGGATGTGTCAGGAGGGTGCTCCCATTTTCTTTGCAGCACAGGAGGATGAGGAGGAGGAGGAGGAGGAGGAGGAGGAGGAGGAGGAGGAGGAGGAGGAGGAGGAGGAGGAGGGGGATGTGGTCCAGAGCAGGAGTGCCCTGGGCACCATCAGAGGGACAGGGCAGGATGGCTCCTGCTGCCAGGGATGGCTGCAGGGGCTGATGCTGGGGCTGCAGCCAGGGATGCCCAGGACTGTCCTGCAGAGCAGCTCCTGCAGCCCTCAGGGCTCCTGGCCAGCCCAGGGCATGTGCCACCTGCCAGGGGCAGCTCTCAGCCTGCCTGGCAGCTCCCCATGGACTGTGGGGAGAAGTTGGAGGTAGAAGGAGCCACTCCCATCAGGATAGATTCCTCCTGGTGTGCAGATGGTGCTGCATGGCCAGGGCTGCTCTCAGCTTTCTCCTCAAGGCAAGGGAAAGGGGCTGTCATGTATGTCTGTGTCACTGAGACTCCTGCACTGTCTCACTGGACAGCAGCAGATCTGCCTCACATCTCCCTCACAAAGTGCCTCCTCACCCTCCTCTGCCTACAGACAGCAGCAGCAGCACCTTGTGTTGCAGCATTTGTGTTTGTCTGAGCTGCCCTTAAGGCCATGCTGGCAGGGAGATGTCCCTGAGCAGTGCCCTGTGCTTGGAGGGGTGTTCAGGGCAGAGCTGAGCCCCCAGGGCTGGTCTGGGCTCTGACAGCACAGGCAGTGACAAGGCTTGGATAGTAAGAAACAGCTTCCAGTAACCACAACTCCAGGCAGCAGAGAGACAGACAAACCCTTGGTATCCCTCCCTCTCCAGCTGCACGGGGTAAGAGAGAAAGGTTTAGGGAGACTGACTTTGAATCTGGGGCCTTCAAATAGTCCACTGTAATTTTCAAGCACGTTGTAATTCAGGTTGATCAACTTGAATGTGTAATGAGCACAGGGCAGCTGTGTATCACCAACGGGTCTGACTGCCCTGCAGCACTGGAAACCCTGTTTTCCCACTGGGATCTCCAGAGTTCAGGTTGAGAGCAATGCAGAAGATGAGAAAGTAACTCAGCAGCACAAAACTGAGCTTAAAAAAAAAAAAATCTTTTAGTTAAGTTCCCCCACTGTAAGAGAGGTGTTTTTAAGAGGATTCCTAATATAATTGCACAAGATTGACTTAAGGAAAACTATTCCAGCTTTTCAACATCTTCTTTCAACAGCCCACAAGGTCCAGAGTGAGAAAATGTCCAACAGCAGCTCCATCAGCCACTTCCTCCTGCTGCCATTGGCAGACACGAGGCAGCTGCAGCTCCTGCACTTCTGCCTCTTCCTGGGCATCTCCCTGGCTGCCCTCCTGGCCAACTGCCTCATCATCAGTGCCGTAGCCTGCGGCCACCACCTGCACACCCCCATGTTCTTCTTCCTGCTCAACCTGGCCCTCACCGACCTGGGCTGCATCTGCACCACTGTGCCCAAAGCCATGCACAATTCCCTCTGGGACACCAGGAACATCTCCTACTCTGGATGTGCTGCTCAGGTGTTTCTCTTTGCCTTTTTCATTGGAACAGAGTATTTCTTCCTGACCATCATGTGCTACGACCGCTACGTGTCCATCTGCAAACCCCTGCACTATGGGACCCTCCTGGGCAGCAGAGCTTGTGCCCACATGGCAGCAGCTGCCTGGGCCAGTGGCTTTCTCAATGCTCTGCTGCACACAGCCAATACATTTTCCCTGCCCCTGTGCCATGGCAATGCCCTGGGCCAGTTCTTCTGTGAAATCCCCCAGATCCTCAAACTCTCCTGCTCACACTCCTACCTCAGGGAACTTGGGTTTCTTGCTTTTAGTGTCTGTTTATCATTTGGTTCTTTTGTCTTCATTGTTTTCTCCTATGTGCAGATTTTCAGGGCTGTGCGGAGGATTCCCTCTGAGCAGGGACGGCACAAAGCCTTTTCCACCTGCCTCCCTCACCTGGCTGTGGTCTCCCTGTTTATCAGCACTTCAGTGTTTGCCTACCTGAAGCCCCAATCAATCTCTTCCCCATCTCTGGATCTAGCAACGTCAGTTCTGTATTCAGTGGTGCCTCCAGCCCTGAACCCCCTGATCTACAGCCTGAGGAACCAGAAGCTCAAGAATGGCTTGAGGAAAATCATCATGAATGCTTCTCAGAAAAAATAAACTCTCATTCTCCTGTATCACTATTATAATATTACTCATTAATGCCAACTCTATGTCCTGTGGTTTTATTGCTTTTTTTCTGTCACAGGTATGACATATTTTAGAATTTTTTCACAAGAGAATCTTTATCTTTACCATTTTTAATTCAGTATTTGCATTCCTAGTGTGAACCATAGACTATATGATCCTGGAGTTGTACTACATATGTGCTTATGCAAAATAAAGGACTTGGTGTTGCTGTGTTTGTCTGTCATCTTTCCTCCTTGGCTTCTCTGCAGGGTTGGTGCCTCTGTGCAGAGCTGGGGTGAAAAGGGAACCCCAGTGCTCCTCACTGCCAGACACTCCCTGGGCTTCTGCTCCATAACCTCCCCTTCCTTCAGTTCCACACTCCCCTTCAGAGCCCCTGTGTTGGTTTAAGGCCTCAGGGCTCTTTTAGCTCAGTTTCAATCCTGCTGTGTGATTGTCCAGGGACTGCAGGCAGGGACAGGCTGTGGGCACTGCTGGGACAGAGCTGGGCTCTGCAATAGCATTTCCATCATGCAAGGGCATCTCCCCAGTGCAGGACCTGAAAGCTTCAACCTCCTTCCCAGTTTGCTCTCAAGGATGTTCCCAACAGTGTCCTGGAGAGGAGAACAGCAGTGACAGCCAAAGTGTGGCAGTGTTCAGAGTGGGGCTGTCCCAGCAGTGCCCTTGCAAAGCCAGAGCTGCTTCCAGCAGTGGCCTCTCACCCCAGGGCACAGAGTTTGTTCTTCCCTCTGTGAAGGGACATCAAGTGACTGGGTCAGGAGTCTGTGTTTGCAGTGCAGGGACATTCCACAGCCCTGAACATCCTGTGTGCGTGTGAGGGGTCTTAAACTCAGCGAGCACAAACACCTTCACCTTTTTCTGGAGTTTCCAGAGATTAACATCCCCTGGGAACCCCTGGATGCAGGGCTGTGATGAGTTTCTGTGCCCAGAGCGTCCTGAGTCCATCCCTCTGGCCCTGGGGCACCTTGAGCAGGGGCAGGGCAAGGTGACACTCACAGGGCTGAGGTCCCTGCCAGGCTCTGGCAGTGGCAGGCAGCAGAGCCCAGGAAGCCCCTGCCTATGCTGCAATTAACTGTCTGATTGTGTGCCAGGGAAAGACTCGTGTCCCTGGACACCCCTGGGGCTGTGAGCAGGGCATGAGCTCAGCTCAGGGGCGGGCACCTGACAGAGCCCTGACATTTCTGGCTGTGCCCATAAGAGCAGAGTTGGGCAAGGTGGCTGTGGTTAAACCCCTCTGGGCATCCAGTGACAACAGAGTGTCTCTGTCACTGTCCCTCCTTACACAGAAAACAGGAGAAAATAAGGTGAACAGTTGTAGGTCACTATAAAGAGAGATTAATGTCAGGGGGACTACAAAGCAAGGGCCAAATGCAGAAGCAAGGAAAACCACGGAGAGACAAGAATTCAGCACAAGAATTCAACACATGTCATAGTTGCTTTAGAAGACAAGTGTATTAATACAGAAAATCCAGAGGCCCTCTTATCCCCCTCATGTCCCTGCTGATCAGAACATCCCATGGAATGGAAGATCCCTTGGGTCAGTCTATCCCAGCTTTCCCATCCCTGTGTCCCCAAGAACACTTGCCCCCCCCCCCCCCAGCCCATTGGTTTAGGGGTTGCAGAGATGTCTCATGTGGGGCCAGCCCTGCTCAGGAGCAGGCAAAGCCTTGGGCTGGGGCCAAACCCACTCCATCTCCAACAGCCAAGCACAGCAGGACAGGGGCTACTCTGGGCAAAGGGAACTCCATCCCAGCCACACCCAGGCCAAGGGAGCTCAGGGAGCTCTTCCCACCTCCCTTATTCAGCAATTCAATTAATCTTTTCCTTGGAGATCTCTTTGAAGACAGTATTGAGAGACAGGCAGAAGCAGAGCTATAAAATGCACCAGTACAAACACAGCAGCTCTTGTGAGCAATGAACCCTCCAGGACAGTGCTGTGGCAGGAGAAATACCCAGGAGGAGGAGGATGAGCTCAGTGCATGGGTGTGTGCCCCAAGGCACAGAGGGTGAGGGTGGCAGAGGTCAGGGCAGGGCTGGCAGTGGCAGGGCAGAGCCAGGGGCAGTGAGATGGGAGTGTGCAGCCTGCAGGGACACAGCAGCAGCTGTGGGACAGCACAGGACAAGCTGTGCTGGACATGGCCAAGGGCCCTGGCAGGGCTGGCAGTGCCCAGGAGAAGCAGAGTCTTGGTGCCCTGAAGCACAGCAGGGTCTGTGCCACCAAGGGCTGTGAGGAGACACCTTGTCCTGAACCTAAATGTTGTATCATTTGCAACAATTCCATTAGGTTCAGGGTCACAATGCTCTCCTTGGATCCATGAGGCCCCACAGTGTCACAATGGTCCCTTTGTTCCATTTGTCCCACACTGTTACAAGAATCATTAGTTCCATGATGCTGTGAACTGTCACAATGGTCTCCTTGGTTCCATGGTGACACAGTTGCCACAATTTCCATGGTACCACAACTGTTCCTTGGTCCCACGAGGCCCCACAGTGTCACAATGGCCCATTGCTGCCGTGACACTGTGTAATGTCACATTTGTCTCCATGATTCCATACTGCCCTGCAGTGTCACAATGCACCATTGGTCAATGAGGCTCCAGTGTCACCATGGCCACTTGGTTCCATGGACCCTCACAGTGTCACTATGGTCCCCTTGGTCCACAAGGCTCTGAAGTTCCACAATGGCTCTTTGGTTCCATGAGGTTTGGTACAGTCACAATTCACTCCTTGGTTCCATGAGGCCCTGCTGATTCACAGTGCCCAGGATTCCATTAATTTCCATGAAGCCACCACGTTGTCTTTGGATCTGCAGTATCTCAATGATCTCCTTGGTACCATCTTGCCCCAATGTCTCAGTGGCTTTTTGGTTCCAAGATTTTCCACAGTGCCACAATGGTCTCCTTGGTGCCATGAGAATACAAAAATTCCACATAAATATTGAGCAATGACTGATTAACACACTCAAGAACATCTGTCTTCAATCAAATTGAGGGTTAAAGGTGAGAATGGCACCAGCAGCTTCCATCTGCAACAGAGACACAGGGAAAGAACAGGGACAGAGACTTCAGCTGAAAGACTCTTGGAATTCACAGAATCACAGAAACGCTAGGTTGGAAGAGAACTTCAGGATCAAGTCCAACCCCTGCCTAACACCTCCATATTCCACCAATTGCCATACCTAGTCTTTTTTAAACATATAGGGATGGTGTCTCCTCCAACCCCTGGAGAGATCATTCCAGAATTTTACCACATTTCTTGTAAAAAACATTTTTTCTAATATCGAAGCTGTATTTCCCCTGCTGAAGCTTAACACTGTGTCCTCTCATTCCATCGCTGCCTGATGAAAGAAACAAACCCTCACCTGGCTAACACCACGGTTCAGGAAGTTGTAGAGAGTGATAAGGTAACCTCTGAGTCTACTTTTCTCCAGGAGAAACAACCCCAGCTCCTTCAGCCACTGCTCACAGGACTTGTGTTCCAGAACCCTCACCACCGTTGTTGCCATTCTCTGGACACACTCCAGACCCTTCATGTCCTTCCTAAATTTGGGGGCCCAGAACTGGACACAGCACTCGAGGTGCAGCCCGACCTGCGCCAAGCACAGGGAAAGAATCACTGCCCTAGTCCTGCTGGCCACACCATTCCTGATCCAGGCCTGGAGCCTTTGACTTCTTGGCCACCTGGGCACACTGCTGGCTCATGTCCAGCCTGCTGTCCATCAGTGCCCCCAGCTCCCTTTCTACCTGGCTGCTGTCCAGCCACTCTGTCCCCAGCCTGTAGCACTGCAGGGGTTGTTGTGGGCAAAGTGCAGGACCCAGCTTTTGTTAAATCTCAAACTGATGGACTTAATCCCTGGATCCAGCCTGTCCAGGTCCCTGTGCAGAGCCCTCCTACCCTCCAGCAGATCAACACTCTCACCCAGCTTGGTGTCATCTGCGCATTTGCTGATGTTGCACTCAATGCCCTCATCCAGATCATCAATGCAGATATTGAAATCCACACTGGCTGCCTCTGATCCCTCATTCATCTTGTAGGTGCCCTGGGATGGCACTCAAGGTGATCTGTTCCATTACCTTGCTGGGCACTGAGGTCAGGCTGACAGGCCTGGAGTTCCCCAGATCCTCCTTCAGCCCTTCTTGGGGATGGGCTCACATTGGCACCTCCAGTCCTCTGGGACCTCCCTGGTGAGCCAGGACTGATGGTAAATGATGGAGAGCAGCTTGGGGAGCTCATCCAGCAGCTCCCTCATCCCCCTAGGATGGATCCCATCTGCTCCCAGAGACACCTGTGAGCATCTGAGTGGCTCAGCAGGTCCCCAGATGCTTCCTCCTGGATTACAGGGGTCTGTTCTGCTCCCTGTCCCCATCTACCAGCTCAAGGGATCACTTGTACTGAGGACAAAATGTCTTATTGTTGGAAATTGAGGCAAAGAAGGGCTTAAGTGCCTTACCCTTTTCCTCATCTTTGGTAACATATCTTCCCTCAATAAGAAATGGAGGTTCTCCTTGTCACTGCTTTTCCCATTAATGTGTTTATAAAATAATTTTTTTATCCTTCACAGAATTGGCCAGGTTACATACTATTTGAACTTTCACTTCTAATTTTTCTAACAATATCTGTAAACACTTCCTTAGTTGCCTGCCCCTCTGTCCAGAGGCGATGCACCCTCTTTTCTCCCTGAATTCTGGAAAAAGCTCCATGCCCAGCCAGGCCAATCATTTTTCTCTCTAGCTCACTTTTGGAATACAGGGACCAGATGCTTCTGCTCCTTCAATATTTCTTTCCTGAATGTCTCCATCCTTCCTGGAATCCTTAGTTCTTAAGAGGTGCTTCCCATGAAAAATCAGTACTTGATTCAATTATCCTCAAATCTGCATCCTGAATATGCCAAAGTTTTCCTTTTATAAGTCCAGTGTAGTTTTGTTGATGCTCCTCCTTTACTTACGGGGTATTTAAAAACTCAATAATTTCATGGTCACTGCACACCAAATAGCTCTGACCACCACATATCTCTCACCAGCCCTTCTCTGTTTGTGAACAGCAGGACACAGAGCTTTTCTTGGGACTGGGAAGAGAAGGAAACCTCCCCAAGGTGCAGCATGGAAAGTTCAGCCTGGAGCTGAGAAAAGAGCAAAGTCCCTGCCAGGGCAGAATGTTGGTGGCCGAGGTGTCCCAGCTGAGGCTGGGCCATGCCATGGCTCTGTGTGCCAGGAGCCGGCAGCGCTGGGTGCAGGGAGCCCAGGGAGGGCACAGCAATGCTGGGCTGAGAAATGCTGGAGGGACAGCGAGATGGGCGTGTGCAGCCGGGCAGGGCAGAGGAGCAGCACACACAGGGACACAGGCTGCAGGAGAGATGGCCAAGGGCTGGGCAGGGCTGGCAGGGCCAGAGGCACCCAGGCCTTTGTGCCCTGGGCTGGGCAGCGCCTCTGAAGCCCCACAGGAGGAACTTTCCTTGCAGGGGCTGCATTTTGCTGCTGCCTCGGCCCTCCCTGAGCAGGCTGGCAGGGCTTGCAGGGTGATGCCATTTGTCCTTGCTGCCCCTCCCATCCCAGTGCCCCAGGAACAGCCCCAAGCCACCCGTGAGGGACAGGCCCTGCTGGGCCAGGCCTGGGCTCAGCCCTTGGCCTTTCTGCTGCCTCCAATCAGCCCAGGCCTTGCTCAGCATTGCAGTTCCTGCTCAAAGCCTTTGGCTCCTGCAATCCTGTCCTCAAGGATCTGCTCTCACCAATCCCTGGGGAGCCTTTGGCAGTCCCTGCCCTCAGTGGGGCCAGTGATCCTCCAAGGGACTTGGAGTTTTGCTACGGATTCCTGGAGCAGCTTCTTCAACCTTCTCTCAGTGTCTGGGGGTCCTGGACTCAGCCCAAAATTCACCCTGGGAGTCACTAAAATACAGAAATATATCAGGATCTCCTTGTCTTCCTTCATTTGTTTTCAACATTCCAGGGTTTGTGCAACTGCTTGGAGTCAGCTTGGAGTTCTATCAAGGAAGAAGATTTCAAAGTGCACCTCATGAATTTTGGTTTCAATCACGGGCATATTATTTTATTTTTTCAGTTCAGGCTAGAGGTGACTTAAGCTCCTTAAGTTGCCTCTATGCTGAATGTCTCCTTAGGAGGTCTGGGCACAGAGGAGAATGAGCCCTTTGCAGGTTGACGCTGTTTGGACAAACTGCTCCTCACCATGTCTGAAATTGGGCATGTAGAACTGAAATACCTAAGTATTAAAACAATATTATGCATTTTTCTTTGTAATAAAATTTCTAATAATATTTTTTAATTAAAATTGTAATACTAGTTAAAATTATAATAATAGTTTTCTTTTATATAATAATTTTATTCTGTATTTTTATTACATTATTTTTGTATTTGTGTAAAAATAACTACACATTTTTGGCAACCAAAAAAATTTTGGTTCATTGGTTCTAAGTAACACAATTCCCTTCATTAGCAAATTGACCAGTATCGGCTGTTCATTTCTCCCACTTTGTGCTTATTAGTCCTATTTATAGTCCTTTAGTATTTTTTTAAAACAATTTTCTCAGGTAGACCAGGTAAAAGGGGCCACTTTAGGCTGCATGGAGACATTCCTGGGGTACATTTGGAGCAGTTTTGTGTCTGGGAAGGGAATTTAGAGAGAGCTTTAGAGTCTGGAGGACACTTTGGGGAGCTGGGTTGGCACTGAGCAGGATGCAGAGGGATTCTGATGGAGCCTTCTGGGTCTGGGGGAAGTCTTGGGGGGACAGAGGGGAAACTTGCAGGTCAGGGAGGGGAATCTGGGGCTCTTTGGGGTCCGGGTGGGCATGCGGGGGGCTCTAACAGGCTCTCTGGGGTGTGGGGGATGATGGGAGTTGTAGGCGTGGGTATAATACAGTTTCATTGGGCTGCAGAGCATCATGGGAGTTGTAGGCACAGCTGCAATGTCTCTCGGTGGAGCGCAGGGCATGATGGGAGGTGAAGTCATGGCTGGAACAGATCTCTACCGGAACCACATAACACGATGGGAGCTGTAGTCCTGGAAGTGACTCAAATGGAGAATTTTGGGGCAGGGGAAGGCACTTAGGGGAGACTTCTCTGTCCGAGCCGTGACTTGAGGTCGTTGTTGTTGGATGTGTACTGTTTGAGGGCACTTGGGGGAAGCTTGGGGAGTTCAAACTGGGCTCTTTAGGGTGCGGCAGGATTTTAGGCATGGTAATTGTCTTATGAGGGGCTCTGAATTTTGCTATGAGGGACTCTGAAGCCTCCGGGGAGGACAGGTGATGAATTTGCAGAAGTGGCTGTAATGGGCATCTATGGAGTTGGGAGCATTTAGGGATCCGGGGATGCTTTTGGGGAGGTCCGAATTCCCGAATGGGCACTGGGGGTGTACTCAGGGATCATGGAGACTCTATGGGACACTTACGGGACATGTCGGGAGCAGACTCCGAGGTTCTGTGGGGTGTGGGGTATGACTGGCATTGTATTCCCGGCTCCAGTGGGGCTTTATTGGGCAGCGGGGCATGACAGGAGTTAGAGATTAAAAGAGAAGATGGGACCGACAGCAGGCACTGCCCCGAATCCCCGATCCCCGGCACTGCCTGGCTGCAGCAGTGATGTGCGGAGGGCGGGAACAGCCCGTTCAACCCCTCCACTCCTCCCCAGAACAGCCCAGTACAGCCCCAGTACAGCCCAGAGCATTCTCACTGCTCCTCCAGTACAGGAGGCCTTTGGCCCTGGCCCAACCAGTACAGCCCAGTCCCTCCCAGTACACATTAGTTTATGCCCGCTCTATTCCAGGTCCCCCTAGTGTCATCCCAGTACGCCCCAGCGTCCTCCAGTCTTCCGCACACTGTCCCCATTATCTCCAGTTTGTCCCAGTATCCCCCATTATAACTCCAAGTATGTCCCAGTGGAACTCTGTGCACACCCATAGTCCATCCTGGTCCTCCCAGATTTCCTCCCAGCATTACAGTGTTCCCAGGCTGTCCCAGTATTTCCCAGTATCACTCCCACTATGTCCCAGTGTGTCCCAGAGTGTTCCCAGTGTTCCCCAGTTTGTCCCAGTCCTCCCCAGTGTTTCCAAGGAAACTTGAACCTCTCACGGTTGCTGTGGCCCCCAACCACAGCAGTGGGGTCAGTGCAGTGTCCATGGCCACAGCCCCTGGCAGTAGCCAGTGCAGCTTGGGATGATGATCCACCCTCACAGCTGGCCCAGGGCAGCTCTGCAGTGGTTTTGGTGGCACCTTGGGCTGGCACACACCTCAAGAGTGTGTCTGTTTGCAGTAGGGATCATTAAGAGTTTTAGATTGCTAGAAAAAGAAAAAAAGAAAAAGAAAAAGAAAAAGAAAAAGAAAAAGAAAAAGAAAAAGAAAAAGAAAAAGAAAAAGAAAAAGAAAAAGAAAAAGAGAAAAAGAAAAAGAAAAAAAAGCAACAAAAATAAAAAGGAAAAGAAAAAGAAACAGGTAAGAAAAAAAGAAAAAGAAAAAGAAAAAGGAAAATAGAAAAAGAAAAAGGAAAAAGAAAAAAGAAAAAGAGCAAGAAAAAGAAAAAGGAAAGGAAAAAGAAAAGGAAAAAGAAAAAGAAGAAACAATTTTTTTTTTCCTGAGTGTAGCCAGTTCTCCAGGTCCCAGGTGAGTGAGGACAGACAGGATAGGACTGGGGAATGTGGTGCAAGGTTGTCCTGGGTGTCTGACCCCAAGGCACAGCTTCTCTGAGCAGGCCAGACCTCCTGAGGAGACACCATGGATCCACATCAATCACAGAATGCTGCAATCATCTCTAATCTAAGAGAACATTAATAAAATATACTCTTAAAAATAGGAATGAGTATTTCTAAGGAGCTCTTTGAATTATTTCTCCATAACGGGAGTTGAAAACCATCATGATGAACTGCACTGGACCAGAGGGAAATCAAGGCAGAGCCATGGTTTGTCAGGATGTGCTTGATCCAAATGAGCCCCAATGTGCATTTGGTGCTGCCAAGGAACTCCAAATAATATTTTGGAAATACTGGCTATCTCTCTGCAGTGCTGCCATTGCAAGTAGCTGCCAGGAGCCCAGCCTAGCTCAGCAGCACAGACACAGCACAAAGACTTTAGTGAACCTCTTGGGGATTGGGGCTGAGTCCCTGAACATCAGTCCCTGAGAGGGAGTTGAAGAAACTTTTCAAGAATTCCAAGTCAGATTCAAACTCCAAAGTTTCTCTTACTTTTAGTGAGTCCCACTGATAAACATGAAAGAGAAGGTTACCCAAGGAGGAGAAATTGATGACAATCATGTCACGTTAGAAAAAATAAAATAAAAGGAGAAAAGAAACCTCTCAAAAATTGAAAGTCAGATTCAAAATCCAAAGTTTCCTGAAGTTCTAATGGGTCCCACTGAGGGACATGACTGAGAAGGTGTTCCCAGGTACAAATTTCTTGTTTATATGTTATATTTTTAAAGTGTGGGTTTATTGCTTTTATGATACGTTTTTTAAGTTCGGGCTTATTTTTTTTAATGTTACTCTTTTGGTGGGGTTTTCTCCTTTTTCTGAATGAAGCAGAGAGACGAGACTTCTGAGTTGCTTTAGAAAGTGTGATTTATTTTCTATACAGGCAGAAAGGTGAAGCTTGTCTTACAGATGATCACAGAATGGCTTAGAAGTCACAAGACTTCGGACTACAAGGTATTTTAAGGATTTATTAACCAATAAACACTGTCAACAGAGATATTTATGTTTCTAATTCAATACTAAGATATTTCATCGTATTGACTCATACTACAGTGTGAAATTTCTTAACCAAGTATATCAAAACACACAAACTGACATTATTGCTCTCTAAAATGTCTTGTTGCATTTGTTACTATCTTTATTTTTTCTATATCTTCAATTCTAAAGCTAAACCTATCTCATCTCTGTTTAATTCTAAGTTTTGGCTTAAAGGTTTTATGTTCTGAGAATTACTTGCAATCTGATTTCCAGCACCCAGGTTCCAGTTAGAGCAGAACACTGGCGGCACTGATGAGTGGTGAGAACAAGAAATGGAAAGCTGTCTCTGATGCTGAGAAAACTTGGATGTGTTTCAGGAATACAAAAGGGCCAAGGCCTGAGCCCTGGCCCCTGGCAAAGCAGATTCTGTCCGTCCCTCATTGCTCAGGGCTCTTCCCAGGGCACTGGGCTCTGGGCATGTGCAATGCCAAGGGCAGGACCATGGGGCAACACCTGCCAGGCTGCTGAGCAGGGACAAGGAGGCAATGAGGCCCCAGCACAGCCAGGCTCACTTGTCCCCTGCTGGCCTCAGGCCCAGGGCCAGCAGCCATGGCCCAAGTGCTGCAGCAGTTGGCTCTGGCAGGGCCTTTCAGCTGCTGCCCATCCCTGTGCCCTGTGCAGCCCAGGCTGTCCTACGGTGTCCATGCCCTGCGCCTCTGCCCCTGCAGGCTGTCCCATCCCCCGGCTGCTCCACCTCCCTGGCCCTCCCTTTGCTGTCAGCTCTGTGTTCTGCCTGCCTCTGCCTGGCCACACAAAGCTCCATCTCTAGTGATCTCTGGGCCCTCTCCAAGGTGTTTTCAAATAAAGACATCCAGTTCATAGTTTAAGAAAATCACCAGAGGAACAAGGCTTGCCAGACCTCTCTCTTCTAGCTACATTTGTCTGGGAACAACCCTTGAATAGATACAATTTGGGCTGAGTGTTATAAGGCAGGAGAGAGCCAGCTCTGAGGAAGACAAGGGCAGCCAGACTTGGTGGAAATAGCAGCTTTTGTCTGGGAGCAATCCTTGAATATTAGGAATTCTTGTGGGAGTCCAGGGTTAGGGCTGGACTCTGGGGATGCAAAAACCCCCCAGGCAGACCCCTCTGAGACCCCCCAAGAGATGCCCAAGAGCCGGAAAGGCTGGATTTAGCTCATTGGGCGAATTTACCAATACTGAGGGAAGAAACACAAAACATGAAAACAAGTAGAGTATAAATTAGAATATTAGAATATAGAATAAGTAGGTTTTTGAATTGTTTATATTAAGGACCATGAGGCCAAGATGGAGGAACCTGGGTGTGGTGGGCTTTTCTTTCTTCTTCTTCATGCCCTCCATGTTGCAGTTGCATCCTGGGAGCCACATATTGCATGTTGAAAGAACTGGACATTGTAAGGAGATTGCATGGCATTGGAAAGAATTTGTAAATATAAAATACGTAGTTTTAGGTATAAAAGATTTGGAACAGCCCATCCGGGGCTAATGGGGTAATGGTCGCCTTGCAGAGAGGACCTGTGTCAGGCTGGCTGAAACATTTTGGAAGATAAGATAAGATAAGATAAGATAAGATAAGATAAGATAAGATAAGATAAGATAAGATAAACAGCCTTGAAACTACACAAGGTCGTCTCGAGCAGCTTTCTTGCCAGTGACTCCGAGAGAACCCAGACTCCTAACCACCTGCATGTCCTCTCTGAGGAGGTCTCATATCTGAAGAGACTATCAGGGACTGGACAATTCTGAAGGGGGAATCCCATTTTGGCCATGGTTGCTTGAATGAGAAGAGAGGTTCTTTTCCATTTAAAGGAAATCCCAGAGCCCCAGTGTTTCAAGGGAGCATGACAAGAGCATGGCAATGGGCATGCCAGGGGCATTTGTACCATTCAGGCCAAGACAACCAGCCCTGTCACCTGTTCTCTTGTTTCCATGGAGCCCGCAGAATCACAATAGTAGTGTCATATTGGATCCTTGGTTCCATGAGTCCCAGGTGTGTCACACTGGCCTCTTGTTTCCACGGGGCTCCACAGTGTCACAATGGTCCCTTTTTTCCATGAGGCCTTGCAGTGTCTCAGGAGTCTCCTTGGTGTCACAGTATCACAACGGACCCTTGGTTCCATGGGGACTCACAATGTCAGAAGGGTCTCCTTGGTTCCATAGGGCCCTGCAGAGCCCCTTGACTCAACAAGGCCCCCAGATGTCGTCATGGTCTCCAGGATTCCATAAGACCTGGCAATGTCACAATGGACCTTCAGTTCCATAGGGTCTGGCACTGTTACATGAATCCTTAGTTCCATTGGGCCCTGTAGTGTCACAATGGACTCCTTGGTTCCATGGTGCCACACGGAGACACAATCACTCCTTGGCCCAACAAGACCCCACCGTGTCACAATGGTTCCTTGCTTCCATGAGACCTTGCAGTGTCACAATGGACTCCTTAGTTCCATAGGGCCACAAAGTGTGACAGTGGCCCCTTAGTTCAGTGAGGCCTGTGATGCCTTAAGATTTTTGCCTTTATATTTTTCAAATCCTGTACTGCATTAGTGCATATCTCTGAACTCCATATAAAGCGTTAGTTAACTATCTTCACACTTTGGTCAGACAAAACAATTCCTCTGAAACTCAAGTGTAGAAGATGTTACACTCCCTAAAGCATACCCCTGGGATGCCATCCCATGAAACAAAGAAATTCCTACAAACGAAACCCCTCCTCCCTTACTGAAAACCCCGTTATCTTTTAGGATTTCTATTGGCTTTTAAAGTTACAAGTTAATTGGTTCTTTTCTCACTTAGAGTTTTAAGATAATTGGTTAGTTTGTAAGTTGTAGTTTTTATTGGTTAGAAACTCAATCCTCTGGAAACCTATATAAAGTGTTTTGTTATCTGATATAATTAGACCGTTGTAGCATTCCCTTCGAGGACAATAAAGTTATCCTTGGAACTTTGCAGCACGATCTCAAGCCTTTTGTTCTTCGCTAGTGAGTAGCTCGGGACTCTGCATCCAGGGTTCAGAAGTACCCTGGACTCAAGGCTGCAGACCCCGAGTTGGAAAACACCCAACCCTAAAAACAGCTACATTTGGAGCTCCTGACAGTTCTTCGCACCCTAGCAAGACCCTGTGAGCAGTTTTCCTATCTGCCTCTGAATCGCCAGAGCCGTCAGAGGTGTAAGTTCTTGTTTTATAAGAACTCACACCAAAAAATCCAAGACTTGTCCAGCAACCCAGACACTGTGCTGGAACTGGGCGGTTGCTAGCAGCAGCCAGCAAACCTGACCTTCTCTGCTAAAATTTGGTGAACATTTAGCTTTTTAAAGAGCACATTTTTATAAGGTCAAAAGCAAGTTGGTTTTTTATTTTCTTTTTTTCTCTTTTTTTTGCTGGTTAGCCACAAAGCTCCATGGGTGGTTTGCTCACCAAACCCTCCCTAACCCCCATGGAGAAAGGCTTTTATTCCCAAATTATATTCTCTTATCTGCTAACAATTTTAAATTTTCTAAAAACTCCCTCTCTAAGTCTACCTTAAAATCCTTTGTTAAATTTAT